>NC_052351.1:21385515-21405326 GCF_009727055.1 Benincasa hispida
TGTGGTGTTGAGCCTACCTATAAGTCCTACAACTCTTCCCTTAGGATATTCCAAGCTAGGTAAATAGGAGTATTGAGGTATGCATTGGCTTAAGGCTGTCTCTTATACACATCTAGATGTGTATAAGAGACAGGTATGTATGTATGTATATTCATATTAATATTGTAGATTTTATTAAGTAATTATGGACTGTCTCTTATACACATCTAGATGTGTATAAGAGACAGATGTTATATATATATATATATATAAACTTTATTATTTTAAGACCTAAATGTTGTAATATTTAAGATAGGATACTATAAATGTTGAATTTTAATTTTTACAAATTATGAGAATTTAGCATTTTAATTATATTTTTTGAATTGCATGTGTATTATTGTTTTAATTAGTAAAATTGATAATATTTCATTTAAATGAAAATTCCATTAAAAATGTTTAAAGAATTATAAAAAAATATATTTATTGAAATTTAAAAAAATGTTAGAGAAAAATAAAGGTGAGAAATTTTTCCCTGCAGGGAATCCGATCCCCATGAAATCCCCACCCCGTTCTCTGCGGAAAAATTCGCAAGGACAGGGAATGGAATAGGGGACGGGGAAGGGGATGAGGAAGGCTTCCCCGTCCCCGCCCCATGGACATCTCTAATCAAAACCATTAGGTAGCCAAGTGGTAAATTTACTTTCTAGCCTTTTTTAGACCCAAATTCAAGCTTCACTCATTATATTTAATTTTACTAAATTATATAAACCCCCGACCCCGATCAACAAAATCTAGAATATTTGATAATTTTATTTGCTTCATAGGATTTTTACTAAAAAAAGTTTTAATTTTACATAATTTTTCAAGAATGCCCTTAATGCTGTTTATTAATTTATAATTATCTTTAATATATAATTTGAACTTATGACACTTTTTATTAATTTGAATTTATTTTTGAATTTTTAATATTAATTTTATATGTTTTTTCTCAATAAAATAATATATATTAATTTAAGATTTTTATAAAATAAATATTAATTTGAATTTGAATTTAAATAAATTCAAAATTAATTTAAATCAAAATTTCAGCAATTTCTCATATTGAATTAAATTTGAAAATTAATTTGATTTTACTTATATAAAATGAAAATAAAAAAGGTAATGTATATTAAAGAAAAATGAAATGGTAAAAAAGTGAAATCCAGAAAAAATAGGCAGATAACAATTTGGGANAATATATATTAATTTAAGATTTTTATAAAATAAATATTAATTTGAATTTGAATTTAAATATTTTTTTAAAAAATAAAAACAACTCCAATATAGCAAAAAGTGATATATATATATATATATAGTTCGTATTTATTTTAGTTATAAAATGAAAATAAAAAAGGTAATGTATATTAAAGAAAAATGAAATGGTAAAAAAGTGAAATCCAGAAAAAATAGGCAGATAACAATTTGGGAACCATGTTTCAAAAGGAATATAGGCGGATAACAATTTGGGAACCATGTTTCAAAAGGAATATAGGCAGATAACAATTTGGAAACCATGCTCTCAACTTGGAAATCCAAAAAATCCATGTTTCAAAAGGATACAAACCTCATGCCCTCCATCAGGACATTTTAGGATACCTAGGAATCTAAAAAAGCCAGGGCATTTTACATTACCACAAAACAAATGTACTGATCTAAATGCCCATTTAGTGGGAATCTTTGATGCCCATCAAACAATGACCCTTAAGAGCAAAGTGGCATTAGAGTTTTTTTAAATATATGAATTTTAGCAAAATTATTCTATGGTTAATTTGTGCATTAGACAGTTATTTTTGTGCAAAATTTTATTTTATTGAAATTTGTAGTCGTTAGGATCTCGCATGCATTTGTCGTTGTCGTAGAATCCTTGTGAGCTTGACCTCCGACCCACTTGTCCTGGCTTAATCTCGATTTTTGAGCCTGCTTACATGAAAGATCCACATATTGATGTGGTGTTGAGCCTACCTATAAGTCCTACAACTCTTCCCTTAGGATATTCCAAGCTAGGTAAATAGGAGTATTGAGGTATGCATTGGCTTAAGGTACTTAGAAAAATTTTAAGTGTTGGTCATGGGAAGAGAGGCCTAGACGTTGGCTTGCAAAGGAAAGAAAGGTGAGTATGTGTTTGTAATGTGTGCGGCATAGTTGGGTGAAGGATGGCATGTGGACTAGGACTTAATGTGGAGTGTTGGCCAAGCTAGCATGTCTGGGTGTTGAAGGATATACATGGAAGGTCAAGGCAATAGAGGTTAGCCATGCGTTGAAAGCCATGGGCCAAAGGCTTGGCGAGGAGAGGCAGTCAAGTTGAGGGTTGACAGGTGCATGAGCTAAGGGAACTATGAGTTAAAGACAAGCTATGCAGTGGAAGGATATGTTGGTCTGTGCATGGAAGACAAGGGAAGTGAGGACTTAAAGGATGCATTGGTGAGAAGTTTATCCATGTGTTAATGAAACGGCTTGAAGGATGTATTGGTGTAGTTGGTGGTCGTAAGAGGGAAGTCAGTTTAAAGGTTTAGTAGCTCTTTTTTGCATGAAGGTTGAGTATGCAAATGGAGAGGCTAACCATATAAGGATGTGCCAAGTAAATGAAGTAGGTGTCAAGTTCTTAAGCAAATGAGCCATGCAGTTAGATCTATAAATAAAAGGTTGAAAGAAGAGTTTAGTTTGCCTAAATTATTTGAGAAAATGGGGAGATTTTTAGTTTGGTTTGAGCTTCACCAGTGGAGAGGCTGTCCAAGGGCTGCCATGGAGGATCTCAACCAAGAAGATGCTCAACGTTGAAGAAAACTCAAGGAAGGTCTAAGTTTTGGAGCAATCCGAACAAGCTAAATATTTTGGAAGGTTTCGAGCTCTTGGGAAGGAATTAGAAGCCCAAATTTGGAGGTAAACTTCTTAAGATGTTGTTTAAGAAATTTTATGAAGGAAGTTTGGTTCAATTTGGGCTGGAATTAATGTTTTAAGTATTGAGGTTAATGTCATAAATCTCATGGTCTTGTAGTTTGTAACTTGTATTTGTATAAACATATTATTTATTTAATAAAATAAGTATTATTTTATTTGACATTTAGTTGCATAAACCAAAACAGTAAACTAAGATCCAATGTATAAGTAATAACCTGGACGGTCTGTAGTAGATGGATAAGGTTGGGTATCTTATCCTGGAGACACTATGGATGTGACCCGCTTTGTAATTGTTACAATTGTTGTAAAGTATTACAAATGATCTGACCCTGATCATTCATGTGGAAACATGTGAGCGGAGGTATCCTATACATATAGTTTGTATAAGACCAAACTACGAAATGAATGGTCTCTCTTTATAACACTATTGCTAGAAAAGACTTACATTTAACTAAGATGACCATAGGTAATTTGACCTTAATCCTAAGTGAGTTGTAAACTTCTGTCTATGAGGACAGTTCTTTGATCTACATGGGTGAGAGTAGCCAGATTCACTAACTCAATATGCCTACCCGAGGATTCGTCTGATTAGGGATCTAAGAACACAGTTACACAAGAAGAAATTCACTCTTTCCTAATTGTTAGGGTAAGTAGATAAATTGCTCCCTTAAGAGCTGACTCCAGGTCTTGAGCAATGTGGCACCACACCCTCTCTTGGCCCGAGAGGGATTCGATTATAGTTGGACTATGACTAATTGTTCATTAGAGGGATCAGTGGTACTTAAGAAGTTAGATGTGACTACAAAGGTAAAACGGTAATTTTGATCCAGTTGTACTTATGAGCAATTTTTGAATGGTCAATGTACTGTTGATTGGTTATATCTAATGGACACATTAATATATCTATAGTGCGAAAAGTGCAACTGTCGATCTTTAGTGAGTGACCGACAGTTAAAGAGGTTGATTAATTTAACTAAAAAGTTTAATTAATTAATCTCACATCATTGAAGCTTCAATCTATATGGTCATAAGGTCCTCTTATTAGCTCAGTAAGGGTTAATGAGAATTAAATTAATTTTGGATTAATTTGAATTGTTTAAATTAATTAAAGGAAATTAATTGTACATTATACAATTAATATAGTGCATGTGATACGTTATAATATAAAATTTTAATGAGAAAAATAAATATTTGAATATGATTCAAATATTAATTATATGAAAATGATTCATATAAAAACTATAGGTTAAAGCTAATATGAATTTGATTCATATTAATATTATAATTTGTATGAGAGAATATAAACTATAGGTTATATGTGATATAACATATTGTTTAATTTTAATATATATTAAAATTTGAATTTTTGAAAATTAACTCCCAATGTTATGAGGAGTTTTCCATAACTCTCACTTTATTCTTTCAAAAATGCAAAAAATGAGGAGACAATGATAGATGAAGGTGATTTCATTTTTATTGGAGACAGAAGAGTTCTGTTCGTCTTGATCTTCTTCTCCTCTACCATTTTTCCTCTAAAAAACATCTCTACCTTTTCACCAAAACCAAAAGACAAGCCCACAAACTCCGTCTGGTTCTCATCTAGAGAAAGATGTTGTGGTGGTGTCTTCATTGTTTCTACTGTGGTCATGAAGTTTCTGAGTTCAAGAGAAGCATTGGAGATCTTGATCATGTTCTTGCTATGGAAGGGAAGCGAGAAGACGGTTCTTCAAGGGTTAGTAATATTTCCCTTTTCTCTCTGTATTTTTACAGTATAAGCACGCTTAGATTCTCTATTGTTTATCCTGTTGTTTCTATCACTTTGCATTTTAAAGTTCTGTAAAAACAAAATTAGAGACACGAATGCGCTCACACACTTTTGCTTCGAGAATTCCATCCCTTCATTAAGTATGGGAAAAATGATGGAAAACAGGAAGTTTGAAAGAGGGGTTGTTGGCTAGAGGTTGAAGAAGATGGGCAGGGAAGGTTGGTTGTTGGTGGGCATCTAAGTTGCACGCATATGGTGTCTTGCGCCCACCATCCTCGCAGTCGCTGAGCGTCCTATGCGCCAAGCACTAGTTTGCCATGCGGTTAGTTGAGTGCCTAGTAGCTTCAGCGCATCGCCCGCTCGATGCCTACCCTATGCGTGGACTGCTGTACATTCAGCTGCAGTGTGTTTGAGTTCTAGCACTCACATTCGACGCCTGCACCCAGTCTTGCAGCAGGTCCAGTGCCCAATGCTCAATGCTTGGCCGTGTGTGCCCCAGCCTAGGTTGTCATGCACCCAAAGTAGCCTTGTATTGGTTTGAGGCTGTCATTGCTTAAGTAAGGGTTGCTTGGTTTGCAGAAGGAAATTAGTAAATCTTAACCCCCTGTTTGCTTCACGGAACATGACATGAGTTTTTATGAGGAAAAATATTACATGTTTTTGTTTCATGAATTTTAGTTTTCAAAATCCTAGGTATTAATTATCTTTAACTAAAAAAGTTCCCCTAAGTACGAGTTTTTATTATCCTTTAAAAAGATAGGATTTCACTCGTGGACTTGTGCATGAGAGAGAAAAAACTGGTTGTGTCAGAAAAAGTTATTGTCTTTCTTCTTCCAAAGCAATAACATTATTATTTATATTTTAAATAATTAAGATATTATTATTAAATTAACAAGGTAAAAATATTGAATACTAGCTTTAATTTTTTCCTGATTTTTTTAATTACTATTTTAAATTTTAACACAGACGTTTAAATCTAAGACATCAATTATACTGCACATCCAAACACATACATTTATTATTCCAGATATTTAAATCCCATATATTTATCATTCATCCCCATGAAACAATATCCGCGATCCAAACGAACCATAAGGGTAAAAAGGAATTGGTCAAGGGTGAGTGATTCTTACTTTCAAAAGTATTTCAAAGTATATACCTATGCTATGATATGTTTAAAGTATGGTGTATCAGAAAGGAGAAACAGAACCTTGTTGGACATGGTTCGGTCTATGATGAATTATGCTCATCTTCCAGACTCGTTTGGGGGTTATGCAGTGTAGACTGCATGTTATATCCTGAACAATGTTCCCTCGAAAAGTGTTTCTGAAACACCTTTTGAGTTATGGAGAGGCCATAAAGATAGTTTATGCCACTTCATGATTTGGGGCTGTCCGACACATGTGCTAGCGACTAACCCAAAGAAGTTGGAACCGCGTTCGAAGGTTTGCCTCTTTGTAGGCTACACCAAAGAAACAAGAGGTGGATACTTCTATGATCCAAGTGAGAACAAAGTGTTTGTTTCCACAAATGCTATCTTCTTGGAAGAAGATCATATAAGGGGTCACAAGCCACGAAGTAAGCTCATTTTACGTGAGATCTCTAGTGAGACTGAGACTACTAAGGGTTCAACAAGAGTTATTGAATAGGCCGACAGATCAACAAGAGTTGTTAAGGTCGGAACGTCTAGTCAACCAACTCAAGAGTTGAGACTGCCTTGACGTAGTGGGAGGGTTATAAACCCACCAGATCGTTACATGGGTTTGATGAAGCCCAAAACGTCATTACAAATGATAAGGTTGAGGATCCTTTATCTTTTAAGAAAGCAATGGAAGATGTTGACAACGATAAATGGGTTAAGGCCATGAACCAGGAAATGGAGTCTATGTACTTCAATAACGTCTGGGAGCTTGTTGATCCACCTGATGGGGTAAGACCTATTGGGTGTAAGTGGATCTATAAGCGAAAGAGAGGTGTAGATGGAAAGGTGCAAACCTTTAAAGCTAGACTCGTGGCAAAAGGTTATACCCAAGTTGAGAGAGTTGACTATGACGAAACTTTCTCACCTGTTGTCATGCTGAAGTCTATCAAGATTCTCTTGTCCATAGCCACATTTTATAATTATGAAATATGGCAAATGAACGTCAAGACTACCTTTCTTAATGGTAATCTTGAAAAGACCATCTATATGACTTAATCAGAGGGGTTCATAGTTCCAGATCAAGAGCAAAGAGTTGGCAAGCTTAATAGGTCCATTTATGAGCTGAAACAAGCATCTGGATCTTGGAATATCAGATTTGACACTGCTATCAAATCGTTTGGCTTTGACCAGAACGTTAATGAGCCTTATGTTTACAAGAAGATCATCAACAACTTAGTAGCTTTCCTGGTACTATATGTGGATGATATCCTACTCATTGGGAATGATGTAGGGTATTTGACTGACATTAAGAGTTGGTTAGCTACCCAATTCCAAATAAAAAGATTTGGATGAGGCACAGTATGTTTTAGAAATCTAGATCTTTCGGGATCGCAAGAACAAACGGTTAGCCCTGTTTTAGGCATCGTACATTGATCAAATGTTGATCAGGTATAGGATGCAAGATTCCAATAGGGGTTTGTTACCTTTCAGGCATGGAATCGTTCTGTCTAAGGATCAATGTCCTAAGACACCTCAAGAGGTTGAGGAGATGAGACGGATTTCCTATGCTTCTGCTGTAGGAAGCTTGATGCATGCAATGTTGTGTACTCGACCCGACATTTGTTATGCAGTAGGGATTGTCAGTCGGTATCAGTCTAATCTAGGATTTGATCACTGAACGACGGTCAAGACAATCCTCAAGTATCTTTGGAGAACGAGGGACTACATGCTTGTGTATGGAGATAAGGATCTGATCCTTACAAGATACACGGACTCTGACTTTCAGATCGATCAAGATTCTCGCAAATCGACTTCGGGGTCAGTGTTTACTCTGAATGGAGGGGCTGTAGTTTGGTGAAACATCAAGCAAGGATGCATCACAGACTCCACTATAGAAGCCGAGTACGTAGTGGCTTGTGAAGTAGCTAAGGAGGTTGTTTGGCTGAGGAAGTTCCTTTCAGATTTGGAAGTTGTTCCAAATATGGATTTGTCAATCACAATGTATTGCGATAATAGCGAGGCTGTGGCAAATTCAAAGAAGCCTCAGAGTCATCATCGGAGTAAGCACATAGAACGAAAATATCACCCGATTAGGGAGATTGTGCACGGTGATATGATAGTCACAAAGATCGTATCGGAGCATAACGTTGTTGTTCCTTTTACAAAGGCCCACATGGCTAAAGTGTTCGAGGGTCACCTGGAGAGTCTAGGTCTGCGGGACATACGGCATCTTGTTTAGGGCAAGTGGAAGATGATACTGGGGTATGCCCTAGTTTATTGTATATTGTACTTTTTTATATTGTATTGTATATTAGTCTCCCGAGTCATTAAGACAAGTGGGAGATTGTTAGGATTGGTGTCCTAATTCTCCCAGAGTCTCGTTGTTTTATAAAGATACACATTTTTTAATCAATAAAATAAGTGTTATTTAATTCTGGCATTTACTCATATCCAATAAACAAAGCTCCTTGGTTATCTTATGTGAACTTAAGCATGTATATGTGATATACAAGTGGATCATGCCTTAAGTGATAACCTATATAGGTCTGTAGTATAAGGATTAAGGTGAGATACCTGATTCTGGTGACATTACAGATACAACCCGCTTTGTAAAGGTTTGCAAGTGTTGTAAACTACTACATATGGTAGATTCTGACCATTCATGTAGAGATGTGCGAGCAGGGGTGTCCTATACAAAGAGTTTGTATAAGACTTGGACCACGAGATGACTAGACTCTATATATAACACCGTTGATACTAGAGACTTGCATCTCACCTAAACGACCATAGGTGACACGATCTCAATCCTGAGTGTTTTGGGAACTCTTGCCTTTGAGAACGGTCCTTTGATTAGTATGGGTGAGAGTGGCCAGATTCCCAACTCAACATGCCTACCTTTTTAGGGACTTTTTTGATTTGGGAGCTGGGAACTCAATCCACAAGATGGAATTCACTTCTTTCCCGAAACAGGGATAAGTAGAGAGATTACTCCTTTAAGGACTGATTCCGGGGCTTGAATATAGTGGCCACAACTTCTCTTTGGAAGAGAAGACTCAGTCATAGTATGACTATGAGTTATGTTCATTAAAGGGATCAGTGGTACTTAAGGAGATAGATGTAACTACAGGGGCATAACGGTTATTGGCCCAACTGTACTTACGAGCGATCTGTGAAGGGTTGTCGCACTACTGATTGGTTAAGATAGACACATAGTGTATCTGTGGTAAGAAAGAGTTCAGCTGTCGGTCTTTATGGGAATGCCTGGCAGTTAACGGATGGTGGATCTCGTGGCTAAAGAGTTTAGTCAGTTATTCACGTACCGTTGGAGCTTTGAGCTACAGTCCATAAGGTCCCCTTAGTAGCTCAATAGATTCAGTTAGGGATCAGTTCTTAGTATTGATTTGAAATGTTCAAATTGACAAGAGATATTTTGATAATATATGATATAATCGGTATGATGTATTGGATACATCTAGTGGAGATTGATAAATGAGATTTACATTAAATACCATGGAATAGAAAAAGGACTATGGTTTATATGTTTGATGAGATGAAATATTAAAACTATAGGTTATAAATATAGTATGATAAGTTGGTTATCATTTATATTTATAATAATATTAATTATTGGATAATTAATTATTTTTCTTTAATAATCAAATGAGTGGGTGTTATTAGATTCATGATAACCGTGAGTTTAAAAAGAAAAAATGGTTTCTCTAATCTTAGGACGATTTTTTACAAACTGTTGAAAAGTTTTTGTAATTTTTTTTTGAATTTTCTCTCTTGCACAAAAGAAACTCATAGTTGTCAAGTAAATACGGATTTACTAAACGACGGTTGGGTGAGCTAAACGATCGTGCAGTGGCAAGCTAAACGATTGTTAGTATATACTAAATAATCGCACAGTTTTACTGATGATCGCTTACCCAAAGTAAATGATCGTGTAGAGTCTGTAGGCGACAGACCGAGCTAAGCGATGAGCTAAACATCGCATAGCTTTAGCTAAATGATAGGCATTGACCTATACGATAGGTCTTCACCCTCTTCCACTTGCCTAGTCATGTACAGGATTAGTGTTTCTCCTTCGTCTGCTTCATACCAAGTCCGAACAGAGCCCACCCTCTGGTTCTCACATCTAGAATACCAAGGTAGCTCTTGTTGGTGGTGTCATATATCAACACCGTCGAGGTTCTGTGTAGGTTCGTGCTGTTACTGGAGCGAAGCGATCATTGAGGACGAGCACGAAGTGTTCTGCTATGTTCATATGAATATTGCGGTCGTGTAGATCGAGCGTTCGAAGTTGCTGTTATTCGAGCGATCGTGCGCATCGAAGCGTAAAGGACGCATCTGCAAAGTTCGTACAGTTTCCTTTGTGCATTTGTAGTTATTCATGCTGTAATTTCTATATGAATTGTAATAACCACTTGTTTGAAGTAAACTGTAAACGCATTGTTCATTCATGATTGTGTAATTATAGTTCTGTTCCGCTGCTCATGGAAATCTCGAATTCAATTTCCTTCAAAACCTATGTTAATATAAAATATACCACTCACTGGCTCTCCCAACTCATGTTTTCTAATGTTTTGTCCCCTTCCCCTGCCTGTCCCCAGGTAGCAAGATAGTTCCAGGGTTCAAAGGTTTTAGGCTGCTTAGTCTGCCAGAGTCAGCCATCCACCATCTCAGAGCATTTCATAGGTCAAACATTAAAGAGTCTCGATGTGGTAAAGTTAGCATGTATCCAATAACCTCAGTAGAGATGAAGTCAGGGTCTTGGTTTGTAAATGAACTTGCATTCGGGAATGTGATGAGTTGTCTAAGTTCTTAATCAAAGTTGTTAGCTTTATATTTTCAAGTTGTATGCATATCTTAGGTTGTGTTTAAGTTTAAGGCAAGGCAGGTCAGTTGGATGGTAGATGTCATAAGAGGGTTGGCATCTGTTGTCCTCACATCTTCTCTTGGGTTTAGAGGATAATCTGGGAGGGGGTGTGATAAGTTGGTATCATAGCAAGGATTCAGGGAAACTTGAGGGTTATGTGCTCAGGGAAAGTCTAAGAGTAGTTGTTTAGGGAAATCTAAAGGGAAAAGCTATAAAGGAAAGGACACTAGTTTATGAAAAACCTGGGAGACTAGGAAGTCAACTAAGTTAGTAAGAAATCCAAGGAGTCAGTATGTTTAGGAAAATCAGGAATTAATCAAGGTTAGAGTTAGGGGTTTCTGGTAAAACCTAAGGGCTTAAGTTCAAGAGTTAAGATGCATTAAGGGTTGAATTGGGAAGGTTAGTATGTGCTTGGCACAGGGGAACAAGGGAATGTCATGTTACTAAAGGTGTCACTCATTGTATTGTAGGGAGTCATGCGCAAAGGTAGTAGACACAAGAAGTAACCAGTAGATGCTAAAGTCACAATTTATTGTGTAAATAAACTTGCTTTCAAGAATGTGATGAGTTGTCCAAGTTCTTAATCAAAGTTGTTGACTTTATATTTTCAAGTTGTATGCATATGTTATGTTGTGTTTAAGTTTAAGACAAGGCAGGCAAGTTGGATGGTAGATGTCATAAGAGGGTTGGCCTCTACTATCCTCACATCTTCTCTTGAGTTCAAAGGATAATCCGGGAGGGGTTGTGACACTACTCCAATTTGATGCCTAGGTCAATACATAAAGTATACAATTCAACTAAATACACAAAAATAAGGTCGTGGCTCTCCTTTGGAGGTTGCTTACTCTTCTCCATTACGATTGTCGAATGAGGCTATTTATAATAATCTTCCTCTGATATCTGTAGTTATGTATAACTCTAACGATGTCAGGGTAGTTTACGGTGCTAGACCGAGCACGCCTAGGTTATTTCCTCATTGGTATATATTTACTGACTCGGTTGGTCGTTCTAGAACTTGAGACTTTGACTTTTCCCTTTTGGGATGCACATTTCCAATGTCACCTCACGATTTTTCTTGGGCTACGCTTTATCTAGGACAACTCTTAACGAAATTTCGAGTTTATGGAGATGTATACACTTTTTTGTTCAAAATTAGTGAGCAAATTAGTGAAAATTGAACTGACATAAAAATTACAACACTTTGTTATATGTAGGGTCCAATTTTATGAAATTAAAAATTTAAGAACTAGCTTGATACAACTCTACAAATTTAGGGTCTAAATTGATTTTTTTTTTTTTTTTAAATTAATAACCGAGTTGTTTTTACTTCCATACTTAGTTATAAATTTTATTATTGTATTCATATTCATATTAAGATTAATAAACAATAAATTGTAACGTTTCATGCGTATTCATAAAAAAAAATATCAAAGATAATGACAAATCTATAATATCGATGTCAAATATTTTAATTTATAAATATATTAACGTATCAATAAATATTTGAATCATGGCTTAAAATTGTAAATTGATTGTAGAATTGATGTTATCCATGATGGGAGTTTATCCAATAATTCGAAATTGTTGTTGGCGTGGTCGTTGGTTCTACGCTTCGCCGCCTCTCTAAAGATTGGGAAATCGAGTTGGTTTTATTCGGAAGTCAAACTCAACATGGAAACTTCTTTAGCATAATCTCAATCTGATTAATTGAACGCTGAGTTGTTCTTTACAACAAACAAAAATGTTCGTGAATATCCTTTTAGCCTTTTCTTTTTTCTTTTTCTTTTTTATATTCATGTTGAATCAAATGAGTTGTTTCTTTCCACTTCTATTCTTTGAATCTATTTATCATTTCAACTATCTTTTTTTTAAGAATAAACTTGTTACTTGTCAAATGTATTTAAAGGTAAATTTCAAATAATCATTAAATCGAAATATCGCATATATAAATTGCAACTTTGTACTAAGTTAGTACTACATTAATAGTACAATTCAAGTCTCTCTCTCTATATATGTGGTGTATGTTTTTTTTCAAAAAATTAAATCTTCCTTTGTCATTAGTAAAAGAATTGATCATGAGGTTTTTAAAAGTTCATGTGTCTTTAAATTGTCTTCAAAATCCTCAAATGTTTAAAGACTTTGGGTATTTGAACTCTTCATATGTTTTTATTCTTCTTGGAGTCTAATGTCATGTTTAAGAGTGATTTTAAAAAATCACTTTTGTCTTTTTTAAATTGTTTCGAAAATATTTTTTATCATTTAAAATCAATTTTAATAATATGAAAATTGAATTTAAAAGAAAAACTAAACCTGATTTCAAATTATTAAATGTATATTTTGGAATACTTTTAAATATGGAAAATGTGATTTTAACTATTTAAAAATGATTTTCAAACTTGCACTAACTCCCAAATTGTTATCCGTCTATTTTTTTTTAATAATTTTTTTTATTGGTCTTAGTTGGGGTTGAGCCCACAATTCTTTTGATTTGGGCTCTTTTAGATTTGAACCAAACCATTTTGGTAGACATGGTTTTATTTTAAAGGAATTATTATATATTCAATCCATTTTCAAAAACTTATTTTCATAAATGTTCAAACTTTTTTATATTTTCATATATAAGATTTAATGGAATTTTTAGACTAAAATATCATTGAATGTGATGGGTGACTGGAGAGAGAATGTAGTATTGGAAATTTTTTTTACATATTTACAAAGCACCTTAATGTTGGAGAGAGAAAATGCATCTATTTGTTGAGATTGTATTCATTTTGTTTAATTGGAAGGAGAAATGCATTTATTTGTTAAGATTTTTTTTTTTTTTTTTTTGCTTAATTGGATTGAGAAAATGCATTTAACACGATTTTATTTTCTATTTATGTTAATTTCACGTATCAACTTATTGCTTTATCTACATATTCATGGTTATTTTAAATATACCTTAGAGTATTTGAAAATATCATAACCAATATATGTAATATATATAAATTAGAGTTTGACTCAATATTTGACATAAATCACAATATAAACCAATATATGAAATATATCACATTATATAAATCTCATATGGCTTAATGTTCGACATAAATTACAGTATATATCATAAATTTCATTTACATCACATTATATATATCATATATATCATTTAAATAGTCAGAAATCTCAACAAATCAAAATTTATATATATATCATAATAATATGAAGTCTAAAAAAAACTCTCATTTATATCAAATAAACGAACATATATCACAGTATATATCAAATTTCCTACAAAAGCTATAAAAAAACAGAGAAAATGTACATATATCAGAGTATATATCGAATATTTATACCACAATATGTATATATATATATATACATACGAGGGTTTTGAGAGAGAAACTGAAAAATATGGAAAGTTATGGATATTTGAAAAATATTATGATTTAATATATTTTGTCTAAAATAGTGCGCCTAATTTAAAACCCTTTTCTCTTTACAATTTTAGAAAACATATAATTAATTTATTATTGTATAAATAAGGAAAAACTCGAACGTTAATGAAATATAGGTCACTTATTGGACCTTCAAGTGTAGAAAACTCTATTTTAAATTGACCCAAATCTCTTTTTGGATTTGAGATTATATAAAGTTTGTTTTCTAATGAAGTGCTTAGAATTGTAAATGATGCTTAAAAATATAGATTTTCACCTTTTTAGATAATCATATTTATTTTTTAAAAAATCATAAAAATATTTAGATTATCACATTTGTTTTACAAAAATTCTAAATGAAAGGTCTTAAAATGATCTATTATTCAAATAATATCTTTTTAATACACATATTAATTTAGTATAATTCAATTTATACAACATTTTAATGTCTTGAATAATTTAACATTTTATTGTTATGAATTTCATTAATTTTATTTTTTTCCCAAAAAGCAAGTTAAATTATAGGAGCTTTTTTTAAATATATATATATATATATATATATATATATTTATATATCACTTTAGACATTTATATTGTTTTGAAATTTTTATATAATGAAAACAAAGCAATCCACTTATG
Source organism: Benincasa hispida (assembly GCF_009727055.1). NCBI lineage: Eukaryota > Viridiplantae > Streptophyta > Magnoliopsida > Cucurbitales > Cucurbitaceae > Benincasa > Benincasa hispida. Next base: position 21,400,272 of record NC_052351.1, read on the forward strand.
CCTTTTAATTCCGTGTAACTCGACAATAATTACTTTTAGAGATTTGTGATGTAAAGTAATTGAAACTAATCAAAGTCCAAATCTCAATTCATGTTCTTATGATGAATAACATACATGTAAATTAAGTGAAATATATTCTCAAAAATAAAACTAAGGTCCGTTTGATAATTATTTCATTTTTTATTTTTTATTTTTAAAAATCCTGTCTATTTCATTTTTTTTAGAATGATTTGCATTTTTTTAAGTATAATGGTTTAATTCTTAACCAAGTTTCATAAATAAAAATAAATTTTTAAAAGTTACCTTTTTTTTTTAGTTTCTAAATTTTGATTTGGTTTTTTAAATAATTGGTAAAAGGTAACTAACAAATAAAGAAATTTCACCGACGTGGAAATAGGGTCTATAGGCTTAATTTAAAAAAAAAAAAAAAAAACGAAGGCCCCATTTGGTAACCATTTTGTTTTTAAAAATTAAGCCTATGGACACTACTTCCACCTTAAAATTTTCATTTGTTTTTATTTTTCACAAATGGTTTAAAAAATCAAGTCAAATTTTGAGAACTAAAAAAAAATAATTTTCAAAAAGTTGTTTTTGTTTTTAGAATTTCGCTAAGAATTCAACCATTGTACTTAAGAATGATGCAATTATTGTAAAAAATGTAGATGAAATAGACTTAATTTTAAAAAATCAAAACAAAAAATCAGGTGTAACCAAACGAGCCTAAATGGTTACCAAATGGACCTATGTGGACTATATTCAAATTGATGTGTATAATTTTTTTTTTTTTTTGAATATTTTATAATATTTAAACTCTTGTTAGTCCAAATAGATGACACTTAATTAGATAGCAGTGATTTTTATTTGAAATCAATTAGATAGTAGTGATTTCATCTATTTCTTTTTTCAATTTATAGTATTAAATCTATTTTTAATGAATTTAAATAATTAAGATCTCGTTCGGTAATTATTTGATTTTTTAAATTTTATTTTATTTCCTATAAATTTACAATGATTGAAGAATTGAATTCTTACAAAATTCTTAAAAACAAAAAACAAAAAACTCTTATACTTTTTTTAATCGTTTGGTAACCATTTAGGCCTCATTTGGTAACCATTTCATTTTTGCTTTTTTGTTTTTAAAAATTAAGCTCATGGACTGGAGTTGGCAACGGGGCCGGGCCGGACCGGGGGCGTCCCCCGTCCCCGACCCTATCTGTGTCATTTGAAGGCGGGGACGAGGGCGAAGATTCCTCGTAGGGAAAACAAGATCCTCGCAAGCCCTTGTTTCCCGCAAGGATTTTCATTCTTTTTTAATTAAAATTTGATTAGCCCACAAAAAATATATTAAATAAGTTTATCGAATTCCTCATTTTTTAATTCAAGTGATTTTATTTGAAATTTGACTAGTGCACAACATCTTATACATTCAAATAAACACAATTTAAAAACTAACAAATCTATTAAAAAAGTTTACAACTTAAAATTCAATAGAATAAAGAAGTCAATTAAAGGTAAACGTCTTATACATCCCAATAAGTTTATAACATAAAATTCAATAAAGCTCGTCTTTCTCTCCTCAATGATGACTTCACAATCAAATCTTTCTCCTTTCTTGGCATAATCCCATCCTTAGTTGTGAGTATTATTCATTCCTACATTTAAAATGTAATAAGAAAAAAAAAAAAAAAAAAAAAAAAAAAAAAAAAACTAGACCACAAAATAATGTTAATCCTTAAGCATACCTTAGTCACCACGTCATCTTCATCAGAATCGTCTGCATTTTCTAAAACAGTTACTAAATGTTTAACCATTTCTTTTCCCATGCTAGTATCTTATATTGTCAAATATTTGTAATAAAATAAAATATTTATTAATATATTAAATGCTAAAAAGAGGTAAAACAAAATAAACAAACTAACCTGTCAAAACTTCAGCTGCAATCCAATTTTGAACGCACATCAAAGCCTCTATCGTCTTCGGATAAGTTTGTTATGATGTGGGCTTACAATCCTACCACAGGTACTAAAAGCAGACTCTGATGCAACACTAGATAACGGGATGGCTAATATGTCTCTTACAATTTCTTTTAAAATTGGATACTTAACATCATTCAATTTTCACCAACTCAAAATGTCAAAGTTGGTAAGACAGGTTCATCCAAATATGCATCAAAATTTTGCTTCTGATTCATATTATTGGAATTTGATACAAACAAGTCATAATCATTAAAATCATCAAATTCTATATTATGTGAGGTTCCCTCTAAATTTCTAGCGTGATAATCATCACCTTCACCTTTATGTTTCAGCTGATATTCTGTTTTCAAATCTGAACAATTTTTTTAATCCTTTCCACTTCAAGAAAAAACTATCTCCATAAAATCTAGGGAAAAAACTCAATCAACTTCAATTTGTAAAGTGGATCTAAAATTGCAGCTATGACCATTACCCCATGAATTTTCTTCCAATACTTATCAAACTTTGACGTCATATTTGAAGCCATGTCTTTATCTCTTGAATGTCAGAATTAGTCCACTCAGAAATAGCCAATTTCAATTTATAAATTTTTGGGAAAAAAAGATTAGCAGTAGATATTTGGATCCAGAAAATATTTAAGTCACATGATGAAATATTTTCAGTTTCTCACATATCTATTTTGCTAATACCCAATATTTATCCAAAGACAAACACTTGTACTTTGGTTCTCATTGTTTTAATCGATAAAAAGCAGCCTTGTAATTTAATGCAGTAGGTAACATAAAATATGTAGAATTCCACCTAGTACAATAATCAAGACTCAACATTTGACCATCATAAACATTCAACTGTCCAGCAGTTTCCTCAAATTTATCCTTCTTTTTTTGTGTATGCACCCAAAAAAACACACTACTACGTACTCTTTCGATCCCATCTTCTATCATTGCCAACCCATCTTTCACAATCAAGTTCAGAATATGAGCACGACACCACATATGAAATAAACTCCCATCCAATATTAAGTTTTCGCACAAACTATCAAGCATATTAACCATGGAGTCATTTGTACTACAATTATCTAAAATTACAGATGACAATTTTCGATCAATATTCCAATCTAACAGACATTCCATTATTTCTTCATGAAGCATCTTAGAAGTGTATGGAGAATGGACATATATAAACCTAATTATTTTGTTTTGCAAAACCTAACTATCATCACCAAAATGAGTAATGACAGCCATATAACCTTTTGTTTGGTGGTTGGAAGTCCACATGTTCGTTGTAAGGGCAATTTTTTCTTTAATCTCATCCAACAATGTCATGGTTTCCAACTTTTCAGTCTTATAAGTTTTCAAAATCTTCTTCTTTGTTGTGTTTCTTGACACCATCTTAAATAATGGTTGGATGACATTACAAAATTCCCTAAAACCTTCATGCTCAACTATTGAGAGAGGATATTCATGTCTTATTATCATCCTAGCTAATGCTTTTTTTGCAGCTTCCTGATTGAAGTTATATAAACTCAATGTATTGTTCTTCTTCCTGTTAGGATTCAATAGGGATTGTCGTATGTTCTTTTGTACTTTATATGGACATATCTTAATATGATCATACAAATGTTTGGTTCCATTTTTATTTTCACCTCCTAATTTTCGTTTGCAATAATTACAAACCGCCTTGTCTACTTCATCTATTTTTTGTTTCTTAAAATGGTTCCAAACAACCGATATCAATTTCTCTTTAAAGATCCCTTCTCAATATCCTCACCAAGAATAACAAAATTATCAACATTCAAATTATCATCATCCGAAGAGCATGAAGTTAAATTTGGGGTTGAATCTTGGGTTGAATCTGGGATTGGACTTGGAGAATCTTTATTTGTAGAAGGTGATGAAGACATTGTTTTCAACCTACCAAAGATTTAATTTAAAAAGCCCTCTTTGGTCTTTAGGTCACATCTTGAACTAGAGAATAGAGAAACTTATGTTAAATGGAATCTTTATAGGAGAAAATGTCTACTTATACGTAAACCACTCAATTTGTTATTGATTTTGACTTGAAAGATTTTACAAAATAGTACTATTACAAAAAGTTTCAAAGTTGAGTGACAAAGTTCTCTACTACATGGAAAAATCAAAATTGAATAAGCACTATATCCTTTTATCTTATTGTGAGAAATCTTTCTCATTTTTACTTAGCCATTATCTCTCCTTCAAGAGTCTTTTACCATTGTGGACTTTGAAACGAAACGCACAAACAAATCTTAATTAACACACAAACAAACCAAATATGTAAACAAATCTTAATTAACACACAAACAAACCAAACACATAAATAAATTTTAATTAACACACAAACAAACCAAACATACAAATAAATCTTAATTAACACACGAACAAACCAAACACACAAACAAATCTTAATTAACATATTTATACTTTTACCATTGTGGACTTTGAACATATTTATACTTAATTAACAAACAAATGTATCTTAATTAACAAATAGAAAAAATCTGAAGAAGAAAACTAAGAACTTTATGGGAAAAAAACGAAACTCGAAAGGAAAACGAAAGGAAATTTTTACCGGCTTCACGACAGGGCAGTCGCGTTAAAGATTAGAGACTTTTAGTTTTCGGCGGATGGTGGACGGCTGGCAGACGACGGAGTCAGGCTGGCGGACGGCGGTCGCGTTTTAGACTTTCAGTTTTCGACAATCGCAACTCGTAGGTACTAGGGCACAGCACGCCTCATGTTTTTGGAAAGAAAAAGCCTCGCTGGCCTGGGGACTCAAGTAGGGGCGGCAGGCGGCTAGGTACTAGGGAAAGCGAAAGGCGAAAGGCGAAAGGGAAGGCCGAACTGGAAAGGTAGGGGAAGGGAAGGGGCAGGTAGGGAGTGGGGACTTTTCGATCAGAACCGTGTGAATAGAAGAGAAGGGAATTAGGGAAAGAGAAAAAAGAGGAAGAAGAGGAGAAATGAGCTTTTTCTTTTGGGCTTTTTTTAGATCTTCTTGGCTCCAAATTATAGACATATATATAAATTAATTATTTTATATTATTCTAAATATATATTTATAA
>NC_052351.1:21765234-21880743 GCF_009727055.1 Benincasa hispida
GTTCAATCTCCTAACTTGCTTATCGTCTACACGACGTCTTCTCCTCCATCCTCTACCAAACTCACAAGAGCCCACTTTTTGGGTTTTTGGCATCGAGGATACCCGGTTTCTCTTGTAGTGGTGTCGTCCCGTGACATTGTTCGTGTATGTTCGAATCGTGCTGTTGCAGTCTACAGACTCGTCGGGTGCTGGTAGATCGGTGGGAGGTTTTTCTGCTGCTTTGGATTCAGTCGTTCGAAGAGTGTCTTCATCTGGTATGAACCCTTTCCTTGTGTTGTTTTATTGTATTCTGAGCATGTCGATTATGAGTTTAATATGCATAACTGTTTGTATGGAATACATATCGTTTATGCTTCGGTCACTGTGAAATCAGAGCGATCTAAGCCCGTTCATGGAACTCTCGGGATGAGATCCTTCAAAGACGAGATAGGTTATCCCCTTAGTTTGCCGTTCAGAAACAGTTTCAGTTTTCTTGACCCAATAGCCAAAACATTCACTGCATGTGAATACATAGCCCCCTTCCGGTAATGGGATCACTTACTGAGTATTTTATACTCATCCTTTATGTTTATATGTTTTTCAGGTACGAGCAAAGATACTTGGGTGACTGACAAGAGGAATCCGTGATAGCGCCAATGAGACTAGAAAATGCTTCCGCAGTTGGGTTCATATATCTTTTCTCTTCTCATGTTTTACAGTTTTCTTTTCATAAACTTTTTTTTTTTTTTTTTTTAAGGAATTTAGGTGTAAGGAGTTTTTCATTTTTGGTTAATTTACCTTATTTTAAAATTTATGTTTTAGGGGTACCCCAAATTAAACGATATAGAATTTTGAGGTGAAATTTTATTTAAATTCTTTATTTAATAAAACAATCCAATTTTTCTTATTTTCGATGTAAATGTTTATGCATGCATGTAGTAACAGTCTTATGAGATGTCTTCAAAAGTCGGGTCGTTAAAATGAAAAACTCTCAACCCAACATTTGCAAAAGTAAGGCACCTACTAGAAATGGATCTGTGACGGCAACACCAGTTGCATTACTAAAACATAGAATAATAATGATATTGAAAACAATAACCATGAAAAAGCTCCATGCATGGAAGAAAATGAAAAGAGAGAATTTTGGAGCTTTAGAAGAAACAATAGACAAGGATAGGTTTGAGAAAATTTCTACAAGAAACCATGGAGAAGAAGGAGGAGAAAATGGAGAAAGAGTAGGGAGTCACTTCCAAGTTTTGACCTTAAACTCAAAACACACGATGGCTACAATTCCAATATAAACAACAAGAAAGTTTTTTTTTTTTTTTTTTTTTTTTTTTTTTTTTAAGTTTTACTATTAAACATTTAGGAAAGATATAGATTATTGTAAGCCCTTATTGCACAAATCTATTAAGAATCCATACCCTAAATTAAGTAGGTGAATTATCCTTTCATATATATTATGGCCCCAAAAACAAAATAACATAGTCATATTAAGTATATATATAACAACAGAAAACCAAACAAATTATCCATCAAAATTGTTTGAACCAATCAATTAAAACAAAAGAAAATAATTCATCGAACTTTGTAGCTCTAAAAAAGAGCTATACTTACTAGCTTAATTTAGATTCATTAATGTGTTTTATGTGTTAATTGTCTTATTTTGTAGGTGTCGAGTGTTGCAATCCAACAATAATGAAAGTGGAGTGCATCCTCAAGTTTTTCATTGAGGATGATGACAGTTTAAGTGAGGGAAAGTGCATAATCTAATTTTGAGATAGTAGATTTTGAATCAGCTTGTGCAGACAGTGAAGTTGTGACACGTGAGTGTCGACACATTTGGCAAAGACAGAGGGCCAAGAGAAGTGCCATACAACACACGAACATAAGTGGACAAACATGCCATGTTGAACATTAAGTAGAAAGACAAGCAACCATGACCTCGGAAGGTGAGATTTCATCGCGAGTTTGGACGAACGGCTATAGAGTTAGAAGGATAATGATAAGATATGCAAGCACATTGAATTTCATGTCAATCGGAGTTCAGACGGGCGCTCTACGTTGGTGAGTGACCGCTCGCCACATTTCACATGCATGGGTGGCAAAGAGGAAATGTTCAAAATGCATTATAGAGGGAGGCATGGTGTCAGCTCTCCGCCATCCCTGAGCCCTGTGGCCTAAGTGAGCTACCCCATGGCATGTGCGTGTATCATGGCATGGGCAAGCATTACAAGAAAAGAGTCGTGGACGCCTTCCATCGAGAATGGGGTCTCAAAGCAGTATCTGACGACATGGGTGTGCCGGCATTGCGCCTCGTCTAATGGGCCAAAGATTCGATGTAGCACTTGACATGTTGTTTTGATTATGAATGAACTCTTATTCAAAAGTACCTACGAGTAAAAACGGATCTTTCCAATTCATTCTGACAGAATTACCGCATATACATTCAAATATACTTTCATAATGTCAAAGGGATCAAGAAATCATACAAGATGAAGATTTCCTTTTCACAGCAAGTCTGAAGCCTAACCGTCTACTAGGGTTGGCAACGGGGCCGGGGCGAGGGGGTGTCCCCCGTCCTCGGCCCCGTGGGGGAATTCCCCCCCATCCCCGCCATTTGAAAGCGGGGACGGGGGCGGGGATTCCCCTACTAATTCCCCACGGGGAATCCCCTATTAGATCCCCGCGGGGATTTTTCATTTTTTTCTTTTAATTTTTTAAATTTGAGCTTGACTTTTAGGCTTAAATTTAGAATTTATATATTCAATATTGGGCTTACAACACTATAAGTCTATAGTATACATTATAAACATACATATAAATAAGTTATTTTATATATTATAAATATATATTTATAAAATATTAAAAATATAACTATATAAAATCGGGGTCAGGGTCGGGGTCGAGGTTGGGATACCATCCCTATCCTTGCCCCATCTCCAGACGGGGACTCGAAAAAATTTTCCGGTTTGACCCCATCCCCGGTCAAACCGAGGATTCCTCGCCTCAATCAGGGTAGGGCCCCGCGAGGAATTTTGCCAGCCCTACCGTCTACCTCGAACAATCACCACTCGGACAGAAGGAAACGGAGAAGACAACACCACTCAGAGCCCTTAGTATTTTTGGAATGAGAATCCAAAGTATGGGTTTTGTTCGGATTTGGTAGAGGGAAGGAGGAAGAGAGACCATACACAACGATCAAGCAAGTGGAAGATGTGGTCGTCTATCGCATAGACAATATGTTTGATCGTTTAGGTGAAGTATACGATCGTGTAGTAAAAGTAAGCGATCGTCTAAACGATCGTGTAGGAAAAGGGTGAGTGATCGTCCAAACGATCGCATAGGAAAAACTAAGTGATTGTTTATACGATCGTTTAGTAAATATCAGGAGCTAAATGATCGCTTAGCAAAAAGGTAAACGATCGTTTAGATAATAGCTCGCTACGGTGTAATCGGTATGCGATCGCTTAGCAATATCATATATGTAAGCGATCGTGCAGTCACTACCGTATAAGCACTAATTTTCTAATCGATGACACTATTTTTTTCACAATATCCGCACACACCGAGATCAACACACTGTCTGCTATTTATAATGCACTCATCCGTTATTTAGAACGAAGAGGTGCCTTCCCATTTCCTTTATAACCGTCCAATGAATGTGATCTTATCACATTCATAACTTATAAATTAGTATCATATATTAATTATAATATTTTTCCTCTACTAGATATAAATCATATTTATATCCAATTTTCTCCAAATTAATGTATCTCATACATAAAGTTAACTATATCATATTTATTTAACTCGTTCAATTATATCATATATAATCGAACTCCCTCTTATCAATTTGAACATTTCAATTGACCCAAAAACTAACTCTCAACTTGTATCCAAGCTACCAAGTGGACCTTATGAACCTATGTCTCGAAGCTCCAACGGTACGTGAATAACTGACTAAACTCTTTAGTCACGATATCCACCATCCATTAATTGCTAGACATTCCACTAAATACCAACAGTTGAACTCTTCTTGCCATAGATATATTTCTATGTTCATTAGATACAACCAATCATCAGTACGATGACCTTTCACAGATGCTCGTAATTACAGCAGGCCAATTTACCGTTTTGCCGCTATAATTACATCTTCCTCCTTAAGTATCACTGATCCCTCTAATGAACAATACAACATAGTCCTACTAAGTGTGAACACCTCTCAAGCCATGAGAAGGTGCGTGGCACCACATCGTTCAAGCCCTAGAATCAGCCCTTGAGTTATCTATCTACTTACCCCTGCCTTGGGGAAGAAGTGAATTTCATCTTGTGAAGTTGAGTTCCCAACTTTTAAATTAGATGAATCCTCAAAATGGTAGGTTTGAGTCGATGTTCTGGCCACACGCACCTATGCAAATCAAAGGACCGCCCTCAATGGTAGGAGTTCCCAACTCACTCAAGATTGAGGCCATGTTACTTATGATCATCCTACTGAAGTGAAGTCTCAGTTATGAACGGTGTTATATAACGAGATGTTAACACTTCGTGGCCAGGTATTATCAAACTCTTTGTATAGGACGCCTTCACTCACATGTCCCCTACACGAATGATCAGGATTATACCATTTGTGACAAGTCACAACACTTGTGACCATTCCATAAAGTGGGCCGCATCCGTAGCATTATCAGGATAAGATTTCCCTCCTATATCCATATACTACATACCATTTTGGTTATCACTCAAGACATGATCTACTTGTATGTCACCACATACATGCTTAAGTTACATACAGATAACCAGGGATATTAAGTTTATTGGTTTGTGGTAAAATCTAAATATGCAAGGTCAAGTAGTGAAGTAAATATCATTTATATTATACATCACAAGTGTTCGTACAAAGTTGTTTACAAACTACTAGATATGAGACTTTAGAGCACAAACCCCAACAGATTAGACAAGGGCTCGAAAGGGTCTAAGTCTCGATTATTTCTAGATGGAAGGATGTCTGGAAATTCCCAAATTGGATTGTTGCCCGTGGGTTGGTTGACGATCATTCTCGATAAGTGTGTCCAAGCAGAAGAGAGAAAGATGATGACATCCCGACACTTGAGATGGCTTCCTGAAGTTGAAGGAACTCTTATTTAAGAGAACCCATGAGCGGAAGCAAGATCTTTCCAAGCCCATTGTGACAGAATTAAAGGCATTAACAAACATACGAAATAGTTATGCATATTCTAACAAATTATGTCATGCCTTCATAATTAAATACAAAAGGAGTGAGAGACTTACCTTTGAAGAACGTTTCTTCTGAAGATCTCTCGCTCTCATGAAGAACTAGAACGACAACCTCTCGTTGTTGCTACAATCGCCTAGCCAATCTCTCACTGTCACTTAGATCAAGGACAATCTTCTCAACGAACAAGCAACCCCTTCGACACTAACACTCGTCAACCTTGGTATTCTCGGAGTGAGAATCCAGGAGGTGTGAGCTCTGTTGGATTTGGCAGAGGGATGGAAGAAACAACGATCGAACTATACGATCCAGCAAGTGGGAGAATGTAATGTCTATCGCATAGATTGAGATGCTTGATTGTTTAGTAAAACTCGAAGGTACACAATCTTTTAGTAAAAGAGGCTTGATCGTTTACACGATCGTTTAGTGAATCTCGCTTGGCACACGATTGCTTAGTAAAACACATTGGATCGTTTACATGATCATTTAGTAAAATGTGCTTTGCATGATCATTTAGGCTCTCACTTAGAAGGCTATCGCGTAGTCTCTAGTCAGCTAAATGATTGGTAAGAGTACTTAATGAAGCAATCTTGACAAAATGAAAACTCTTTTCATTTTATCCTTCAGTTATGAAAATTGAACATAAGTTCCCACTTTCACGGTTAATGGAGAAAAATATCTAACCACAATTATCTCATAATTGTTTAGTTATAAATAAATATAATGACTAATTTATCATATTATATTTATAATCTATAGTTTTAATATCATATCATATGTAATATTTAAACCATAGTTCTTTTCTCCTTTACTTAATATAAATCATATTTATTTCAAAATCCTCCAATTAATGTATCTCATACATCATATTATTTATATCACATATAATTGAACCAGCTTAATCATATCATATATAATCAAACCCCTATTGTTAATTTGAACAGTTCAAACTGGCCCAAAAACTGATTCTCAACTTGAATCCATTGAGCTACCAAAGGGACCTTATGAACCTGTAGCTTGAAGCTCCAATGATACGTGAATAACTGACTAAACTCTTTAGTCACGAGATCCACCATCTGTTAACTATTGGACACTTCTTTAAAGACCGATAGTTGCACTCTTGTCACTACATATATATTTATGTGTCCATTGGATATAACCAGTCAATAGTACGATGATCCTTCATAGATCGCTCGTAAGTATAACTAGACCAATTTACCGTTTTTTCCCTGTAGTTACATCTAACTCCTTAAGTGCCACTGATTCTTCTGATGAATAATACATCATAGTCCTACTGTGAGTGAACACCTCTCGGGCCATGAGAAAGTGTGTGGCGCCACATCGTTCAAGCCTCAAAATCAGCCCTTAAAGGAGCAATCTATCTACTTACCTCTATTTTGAGGAAGGAGTGAATTCCATCTTGTGTAGCTGAGTTCCCAACTCCCCAATCAGACGAATCCTCAAAGTTGTAGGTTTGAGTTAGCAATCTAGCCACTCTCACCCATGCAAATCAAAGAACTGCCCTCATAGGTAGGAGTTCCCAACTCACTCAAGATTAATGTCATGTTGCTTACGGTCATCCTAGTGAAATGAAAGTCTGTCATGAATGATGTTATATAATGAGACTAAACACTTCGTGGTCTGGTTTTATACCAACTCCTTTGTATAGGACACCCCCACTCACATGTCTCCACATGAATGATTAGGATCAGACCAATTGTAGCACTTTACAACACTTGTAACATTTACAAAGCAGGTCGTATCCATAGTGTCACTAGGATAAGGTTTCCCTCCTCTGTCCATATACTACATACCATTTAGGTTATCACTTAAGGCATGATCCACATGTATATCTCCATATACATGCTTAAGTCACAACGACAACAAGAGATCTTAGTTTATTGGTTTGTGATAAATGCAACTAAAGTATCTAATATTTCATAGACAGCAGTGAAGAAAATATCTCGTATTATTACATCACGAGCGTTTGTTCATATAGGCATTTACAAACTACAAGACCCTACGAGATTTAGGGCATCAACCCCAACAGAAGCATCAATGGGACTCGATAGTTTTCGATTGAACGATACTTGCCCGAGTTGTCCTGATAAGCGTTGTAATGGCCTGGTAAAGCCCCATAGGTGACGATTAGGCCAGTAGAACCTCGGTAGGCGTCGAAGTAGGCCGATAGAGCCTGGTAAGCACTATAATGTCACGAAAAGCCCTGATAAGTGTCTAAATCACCCGACATGCCCCAGTAAAGTGTTATAAGCTCGTTTTAACCCAACGAAGGGTCAGAACTCATCCTGGTGAAGTTCTGAAGCAATGCAAAAGTATGAGAGACGTGTTGTTGGGAACCAAGAAGATGAATAGAGATGCGACATTTTAGTGTGACGACCTTGGCCTCATATATAGGTAAGGTTGAGCCTTAGGACTCAGACTAGATAGTAGAGGCAAGTTAACTAGAGTCGCACAGGAGGGAAAATACACGTATAAGCGACTTGAGCATCCCTTAAGGCTGACCATGATCACGGTTGAATCATGGTGCCGCACAATTGGAGAAGTACGACCGTGACACCGAGCAACTTAGAGGTAGGATTAACTATTTGGTGAGAAACGAGGTTAATTTGAAGCAATTTGGAGCTGATTTGAGCATCCGGGCTTCAAAGGAGTGGAAATGACCAAACTGCCCCTGTGGAGAGCGTCGCAACACTGGAACATGCATAGCTTCAATGCTCGCGCAACGCCAAATGGTAGAAGCTAAGGATGTAGGGCAGCGTTGCAACACTGCGATGATTAATGGAATGCCAAGCGTCCACGCGCGCACGCCTGCCGCAAGGGAGAGTCGCAAAACCGTTGCAACGCATGCCCAATGCTTGAGGGCTAAATCGATGAGAGCGTTGCAATGCTCTCCCTAACGTTGCAACGCTACAACTAATTCTATATGTGCTCTCTTCGGTTTTTAGGTTAAAAACAATGTTGAGATTCATGGAAGTCGAGGAGAGACAATGTTTTCTTCCTTACCTTTTGTATTTTCAGTATCAATAGGTTAGTTTTATGTTTTATTTCGGGCTGTAATTGTTGGATTGGATGTTTTTTTTTTTTATTTGTCTATGAACTAAGAGGTAAATCCGTCTAATTTCTTTGAGGACGAGGTTCGATGTAATTTTCTTGAATTTTCTTTGATTGGATTTTACATTCTTCAATTCTATGCTTTCTTTGAATCTTTCTATAATTTAGATTTGCATTTATGTGTTGGATTGACGAACCTATCATAATCGCATGTTTTAGCTAGTTGATTTCGAGCTTGCGCGTTTCATTTGTATTCGTTTGCGTCTGAAATCACCCAAGTGGCAAAAGATTGAATGTGAATGCTTAGATTTATAGGCTGGTCTTGAGTCTTCGTAATCTGTGTTTATTATAGATTTGAAGAATATGTTGATTAATTGAATAAGTCTATTCAGTCAGTTAATCACACAATTGAATCCTCATTCTTAATGCATATGATTTTTAATTCTATATGATCACTGAGAACCCAGTAGAATTAAGAGCATATAGTTCAATTAAGGTATTGGCTTTCCGACCTTAATTGATAATTAGGACACTTTTTTGACTTTGTTTTAATTAATTGTCAGTCTGTGTAGAGACCAGTTAAATCATATCAATTTTGTAGTTGTGCACGCACGAATTGAACGTTTGTTTATTTATCGAGTTCCATGATAGAAATTACATAGCGTTCTCCCTCTTACTCTAGAAATTAGATGTACTTCATTCCTAAATGTAAATTACGTTTACCCTTTACATTTTAATTTCTTCCATGTTTTCAATTTGTCCAAAAATCAAAACCCAGTTTTTACTGCTTTTATAATCAAATTTAGCTTAAAAGAGATTTAATTATTGACCCCTTTGTGGTTCGACCCCGCACTTACCACTTTTGCTACGTTTTTTAAGTAATAGAGTAGTTTGGTGTATTAGAAATTTTTTTTTGTTTCGCGGCCCTTTTCGAGAATTAAACTACACGAGAAAAGGCTTCGATTGAAACTCAACAATAGAACACCACCATAGAAACTAGCAACCATAAACATATTCTCATCCACATACGAATACTCATGACTACTCATAAATCTTTGATAATGAATAAGAATACTCACCTAGTTTTATTCTGTATGGTTTTATCACAAATCTTCTTTGAAAGCAGAGTTAGACCTAAAACATTAGAGAAGGTAATCCAAGCAAACAAAGAATTGCAGACTATAGAAATTGAATAAAAAAGCAGCTAAATCACTTTATAAAGGCCCGAAATTACGTGCCTAGGTTTTGAATGCAACATGAAAAGCAAAAGGGAATTGAGCTACACTGTTCATTAAGCCGAAATAGAGTGGGATTGGGGGAAAATTTGAAGCTTTAGAACATGAGTCATAAAGAGAGAGAGAGAGTACTTGAGAAGAAAAATGTGTGAAGTGTGCGGTTTGAAGCACCTCAGTCGCTTGTTAATGGAAGAGAAGGCGCAACGGTGAACGTGACGATGCGACAGATTAGTAGGAGATGGATTGGAAGAGACTATGTAAAGATGGGAGAACGAGACAACGCTGTGTGTGTTTTTAGGTTTGATCGATTTTAGATCTGAAATCCATTCAGATTTAAGGGTTAAGCTATCTCGACTCTCCGTATTATACGTAGGGATAGTACTAACTCCCAATGGTTATAGTAAGATGTCTGGAGATAGATACTAAACTCTTAACACGTAATATATAGCGTCAAGAGTTAGTGATCACTCCCGACGCCTGTAGTACAATGTAAAAGTCTTACTGCCTGACCATTTAACTCTCGATGGCTACTTCTAATGTTTGGATATGCTTTATTTTATTTTTATTTATTTATATTTTTACGATAGTGTTAGCATCTAAATTTTAGTTGATCTATATTTTAAGTTTTATAATAATTTAACCTATAAACTTTTATAGGTAGCAAATTAATATACGTACCTTACAATTTGTAATGATATAGTCAATACGGTGAACATGTGTTATTAAAATTTTTACAAAAAACTAAATGCACATGGATCAATAACGCGTTGAAAATCAAATTAATTTATGAATGATAAAGAACAGATTATTATGTAAAAAAAATTATACTTAATTTTGATGAGATTTTTCATGAAATGAACTAGATTGTTACAAATTTCAAAATACAAGTACTAAATTGTTACTTACTAAAATTTATATATTGAGACTTATTTTGGAATTGTTGTAGCTTTTAAAATAATTGTTACTAGCCGTTCTTTTAGAAAAATCACATGCGAGAAGAAATAAAATAGTGTTTGGCAAATTTTAATTTAAAATTAGAAAAAACTGGTTACGAGTAAATTATTACTAAAACTGTGTAATTTTAGTTATATGCACCATTTCAATTGTTTTTTTATATTCATATTCAATTTATGATTTATTATAATACAATTATTTGAAAATATATATGATTTGAATTGGAAGTATTTTTTTAAATCTAAATTGTTTGATATTTTTTTAAAAAATAATTGTTATAAGAAATTGAACCGATTAAAATTTGGAATAAATACGAGAAAATAAATTAATATGAAATGATAAATTAGGGATTTTTTTTAGTATATTCGGGGGTGGGGAATTCAAACCACAAACATCGTGGATAGACAAATTCAGATGCCAATTGAGCTATGCTCGGTTTGGTTGATAAATTTGAGATTGGTAAGAGAAGATACCAAATTTTAATGAAAGCTAAAATCTAAAAGCTTTACCTAATAATTTTTAGAGGTTATAATATATTTGAGCGTGATTCTGATTTGATTAATAAGTAATTTGTTTTAACATACAATATAAGTTGTTTGTTTTCACATAATCACTTTTTACAATTGCCAAAGCAATATCATGGAGGCGTTACAAATTTAAAAGAACACGCTTTTCATTACAAACAAAAGTCAAGGAACTAAATTGTTTTTTCTATAAAAGTTTAAAAGAAAAATCAGTTTTTTCTCACCAATTTGTCATTATCATCGATTTTCTTGAGTTTGATAAAAAATTAAATTCAATCTAGTCATAAAAAATTATTTTATGATTTATAAAAGGTGTAGAAATTAAATTGTGATATTTAAAATATGGACTAAAATGGTCTTAAGACTTTATTTATTTATTTATTTTGTATCTCCCTTAGCCATCAAACTATGTACTCCGATGGTATGGACAAACACAACTTTTATTTCCAACAAGAATGATAACAACTAACATTTGGGTTTGTTTAAATGGGACTTGTTTGAGTGTTTAAAAGCACTATTGTTGTATTTAATTTAGAAAGTCAATTTAGACAAATCTTCACAAACTTATTTTTATTATTTTTTCCCCTCTTGCATATTTCTTTGGGAGGTTTGTTATTTATTTATTTATACTGAGGGCTTTTGTTGGCAATTTCACATCACGTCTCTAATTTATCTATTTGCAAATTACAATATTGACTTTCAGCTGTATGTGATCTAATAGCTTCTTTAAATTTTATTTTTACATATAATGGAATGTAATATATTTTGTATTTAATTAAAAAAAAGTCGGTGTTATGTTGAATAGGTTATTTGCCCATTAGATTACTTTTATCAAACGACCTAAAAACATAAAAGTGAAAGTCAAGTTACTATTTGGTAACCATTTGATTTTTTATTTTTATTTTTAAAAATTAAGCTTATTTTATCAACATTTCTTAAAATAATTTGCTTCTTTCTTGAGTACAATGGTTAAATTCTTAGCCAAATTTCAAAAATAAAAAATCCATTTTGAAAGTTACTTTTATTTGTTCTCAAAATTTGGCTTGATTTTTTAAACCACTAGTAAAAAGTAGATAACAAAGGAATAAATTTGAAGATGGAAGTAGTGTACATATACTTAATTTTAAAAAATAAAAATAAAAAACAAAAGGTTATTAGACGGATTTAAAATGTTGGGCATTTTAAGAATGAAGATTTAAGAGACATAAAATTAAAATTTTTAATTCGTTTGAGATACCATATAAAGCATAATGATTTTATAAGACACGGATATGATAATGTATAATTTAAACCATCATTTTTGTCTTCCTTTATAATTTTTGAGGTGAAAGATGTAAGTTGTTTAATTTATTATATACGTATATGTTATTTAAATATTTAAAATAATTTGAAAATTTTGATTTTACTTTCTACTCTTTGTTAGTGGCCCACTATCCAAAAATCTCTCTATGGTTAGATTTTTTTATTTAAATCGATACATTCCATTTTGTTCTTCTGAATGGAAAAGAATATACATAGAGTTTTTTTCCTAAAGAGTTTAGATCTCTATCCAGACACAAATTAAAGCATTAGATAGGTTAACAATGATATGATATACTTTTAACGTATTTCATATTTAATTACTATGATTGAAGGTATGTGATTTATTTTATAAAAGAATATGAATTTCATCATAGTATAAATACTATTTTATAACGTGTGAATTTGAAAATTGTATTGTCCTGATAAAGAAATATTATTATATTAAACAATTAATTAGAAATAACGGGTGGTTGTTGAATTGAGCTGAGTCTCTAAACTTTAAGAGTGTGTTGTGGGGGGAGTAAGTGACGAAAATACCCTTGGAGTGGTCGCTATCCTCGGCTTCACATGCGCAGTCGCCGCCCCCACAAGCGTAGCCGAATCCCCCAAGGCGCAGACCCCACCCCTCTCCTTTTCCCTGTCTAAAATACTCTCCCAATTTCATTTTCGCACCCCCACCATTCCCAGCTCCAGTTTTTCCATTTTCTCCCTTCTTCTTCTTCTTCCTCCTCCTCCTTTCTCTCTCGCTCTCACTGCCACCACCTCCTCCTTCTTCCTCCACCATCAAAACCCTTTTCTCACATCACAATAAATCCCCTCCTATAAGCTCGAACCTCAACCTACCATCTCTACACCCAACCAGACTCAGAACCACTACCCTCTGCACCTCCCTACACTAGCCATTTTTTTTATCTGGGTTTTTATCTCTTCCTCCTTCTCTTTCTCTGTATTACTTTTTCTCCCAATATTCATAGGCAAATTAGAGTTCTGAGAGCTCTAATTTGATTACAAGTCTGTGGGCTCCTCCCTCTCCTCAGCCTCAGCAATCAGTATGGTTGATTGCACCCTGCTGATCTTTGGCTTGTTGGCTTTCGCCGCTTTCCCGTTGTCTTCTTCAGATCCGAACGACGAGGCCTGTCTCATCAATCTAAGCCAATCTTTAGAAGACCCAACTAATTCACTCCATAACTGGACCCAATCCAACCTTGCTAACCCTTGCAATGGCTTCAACTCTTACATTCATGGTGCCACTTGCAACGGCGGCCGTATTTACAAACTTTCCCTCAATAATCTCTCCCTCCGCGGTACTATTTCTCCTTTTCTTGCCAACTGCACAAATTTACAAGCCCTCGACCTCTCCTCCAATTTCCTCACTGGTCCCATCCCTTCCGACCTCCAATATCTCGTTAATCTCGCTGTCCTCAACCTCTCCGGTAATCGTCTCACCGACCAGATCCCTCAGGAGCTCGCATTTTGTGCTTATTTGAACGTTATCGATCTCCACGACAATTTGCTTACCGGTCAGATTCCCCAGCGATTGGGTCTTCTCGTTAGGCTCTCCACTTTCGATGTCTCTAATAATCGTCTCTCCGGACCAATCCCCTCCACGCTCGGAAATCGAAGTGGGAATTTACCCAAATTTAATGCCTCTTCCTTTGAAGGCAACAAGGATCTTTACGGCTACCCTTTGGCGCCATTGAAGAACAGGGGCCTCTCCATCATCGCCATTGTTGGAATCGGTTTAGGGAGTGGACTCGTTAGCTTGGTACTCAGCTTCACCGCCGTTTGTATATGGCTGAAAATTACCGAGCGGAAGATGGTGGTTGAAGAAGGAAAAATTAGTCAGCTCATGCCCGATTATTGATCTTAATCACCCATTTTCAAGCAGAGATTAACGAGTTTGTAATTCTTGATAAAATTTCTGTTCAGGTATATACCATTTCCCCTCTTTTTTTTCCTCTCTCTTTCTCCCCCTTCCTAAACCAGTTATGGTTTAGTCCTTTTCTTTTGCCTTTTGTAATTGGGAGATGCTCTCTCGATTCAACATCGGAGAGGGATCTTTTTTCCTTTTTCTTTTTCATTTTTTTTTTTTTTTTTTTTTGCCTCTCACCTTTTTAGCCATTTTCTTCCCAAAACAATCAACAATGTAAAAAAAAAAAACCCATTGGTTAAAATCAAGATGCGCTCCCATTTTCTTCCATCTTATGGTATATACTGTGTTTTCTCTGTAATATAAAATTTAGTGCTGCCTTCAAACAGTTGCCTCATTTTCTTTAGCTGTTCGAAGACAGAAGCACAAAAAACTTCTTTACATGGTAAGATTTGTATAGTGAGTGTAAGGACAGGACAAGAAGCAATTATTATTGATTTCACATTTTGAAACTCGGCTTGGAGTTGGAACCAACCAAACATACACACAGATTGCCTATGTGCTTTACATGTTCCGCCCTTGTCTGTTTGCCAATTTATTTTGGTCAAATTTGTTCTCTTTATACCTGCCCCTTTTTTGTTCTATTGTAGCTTCAATCACTCCTCGCACATCCATCATTTTCTTTGTTTTTCTAAAATTTCTGAATGTCTGGGCTTTACTTGAATTTAAGCCATACCGTTATTAGACTCTACTGTGCAATTGCGTCAGAGAATTCCCATTTTCCCCCCCTTTCCCTTTACAAATCAAACACTGTTTAGTTTAGTTTCTTGTGAAGCACAAACGCCTTTTACCCTAAACTGTAGTTGAGGTGGCAGCATTATTACCGCCTCCATCTGCCGAGTTGGACAACTTTATTTGAAAAAAAAAAAAAAAAATACAAAAACTGATGAAACTTTTATTTCTTTTAGTTGAAGTGTCATAAAATAATATGATGGAATACTATTATTATATTTTGCATATTTATGGAATATGATTTTGTGGGTTGGTTGGTTGGAGAGATGGAGTATGAAAATTGAAACTCAGAGGAGTCAGTAATACTGTTGTGGATCAGTCCAAAACTCAAATGCAATTCATTGAAGTTATCTGATACAAAACGGTCGTTGAATAGTAACAACTTTGGAATTTACTGACGGTGGAAATGGAGAATGAGTTAAAAGAATCGGAAGGAAAAAGATTTTAAAATGCTTATTCCTTAGGAATGGAATGAAACTGATTCCAAATTTGCAAATATTCTTCACAACTTCTTAATCCAAACAGGAAACAACAAGAATTAGACAAATACGCAGAAAAGTTTGTATGATGTTGGCAACAGCGTCTGTAGATTACAGAAAGGAAAAAGTGGGGGAAAAGGATTTTGGAAAAAGATCAAAAGGAGAAGTAAAAGTTAAAAGTGGGTAATTTTTCTTTATAAAAATAGACATTTGTTTTTGGAAGAAAGGTTTGTTGGTGGGGCAGGGATTGTGTGCATGTCATGATCAGGAATAGCACTCATCTGTTGAGTGATTTAATAAAGAGGGTTTAAACCGACAAGTTATGAGTGTACTATCGTTTGAGTTTATATGTAAGTATACTATGCCGATAATTATTAATTAATGGGAGTAGTATCCGTATTAGAGAAATCTTCTTCGAGTTTAGACCTCAGGCTCGCACCGAAAGTAAAGGGGAAGGAGATGAAATGAGTGTGAGAAAGAGGACGATGGGTCAAAGTCAAACATGCTTTCATTCCCCGAAATTAATGGCTCTTCCGAGAATGGCATGCATTTCATCATGAGTTGGGCCCCATTTGCCACCCATTCTTTGGGATTTTTCTTTGGGCCTGGGCCATCCATTGTGGGGCAATTGTCTCTTTTGGGCTTTCTTCCTCCCAATTTGTTTACATCTTTCTTTTCTTTATTCGTAAAAACTTTGGGAAATTAGTTATAATTATTGTGCCTAATAAATGCTTTGCATTTATGCTAAAGGGTGTTGTCGTGTTCAACAAAAGTTCAATGATACGATTGTAATTATTAAAAGGCAATCTAAGTATATCTCAACGTTTTGCAATATATTCCTTCGTTGTTCGGTTGTTAATGGGTTGAAAATAAGAAATAGAATAAATTAAAATTCATATTATTTTATTTTTCAGTTGAAGAGTTCATTGGATGGATAAAATTCACGAGGGATGTATTTTAGCATTCAATGGCCTAAGGCCCTAAAGTAGGTGTGGAGCATCTATGAATCTATATTTTAAATATTTAAATATATTAATTATGACATTATCGACGGAAATTATGATGGGTGGGGAGGCGTCATTCAAATCTATTGGACTATTATTTCTAATTATTTTCTGATTATTTATGAAGAAAATGAATAACGTCCTCCTCTTCTCTCCAAACAAAACGACTCCGGTATTCATAGCCGCGCCACGATCGCGAGCCGAGCGGCTTCTTCCATGATTAAAAATGGGCCCGGGCTCAATCATTTTGGGCCACTCGTCTTCAAATGGGTTTTTGACCCGACCCAAGCCCAAATTCGGCTCCTCACAATCTCCGATTCTCTCCCACCCAAAACCCTACGAAACCCCTGGGTTTTCATTCTTTCGGCTTCTATTTTCGGTTGATTGGTACTGATTCTACTTGAAGCATGGAGAAGCTTTCTAAAGTAGTTGAACACGAGGAGGAAAAGGAAGGCGAAGAAGATGACCTGAGTTTCGAAGAACTTGGATTGGACCCTCGTCTAGTTCGCGCGTTAATCAAGAAGGAAATTCAAAAGCCAACACCCGTACAACACGTCGCAATTCCGTTAATTTTGGTACGCAATTAATCATCAGTGACGCCTCTGGTATTTGTTTCATTCACCCCAAGAACTGCGCTCTCTGATTTGAGGGAGGGACTGTTCAATTCTTGATGCAACGAGCTTGATGCTGCTTTGTTGCATTTTAGTTACTGTTTTCATGCTTGGAAAAGAAAATTTCCAAGTTTTGATTTATATATATATATTTTACTTTTCGCTCGATTTGAGGAAGTATTTTTTGACCTTCTATTTGTCTCAGGAAGGTAAGGATGTGGTGGCTCGGGCGAAGACTGGTTCTGGGAAGACTTTCGCATACCTCCTTCCATTGCTTCAGAAGTTGTTTACTGGTTCTAGTACGAAGAAGAAGTCAGGTCCAAGTGCAGTTGTTCTGGTTCCGACCAGGGAGCTAAGTCAGCAGGTATTGCTTTTCTGCAAATGCATCTGGGAAGGATTTGAGGGAGGTTGTAGTTATATTTCTAGTTTAATATCTTTAATTGATCAGTCAATGAATTGCTTATGTGCTTTATGCATACAGGTTTATAAGGAAATTTCATCTCTTATTGAAACCTGTCGAGTTCAAGTGAAAGTTGCCCAATTGACAAGCAGCATGTCACATTCTGATTTGGTTGGTTCAGGTTCATTTTTGTTTACACAAGTATATTGGAAGGAATAGATTCTGAAATAAACAATTAGATGTAGCAAATAGCAAGGTGACTCAGGCTGTTGTACTGGATATTGAATCTATTTGATAAATGTCTATTGCAGCGAACAGCATTGGCAGGACCAGCTGATATCATTGTTGCTACACCTGCTTGCATTCCCAAGTGCTTGTCTGCCGGTGTTCTCCAACCAAGCTCCATTAATGAGTCACTTGAAATTCTTGTTCTGGATGAGGTAATATTATGGTACTTATTTGATCAGCATTCTTACTTCTCATTTTTTCAATGGGTGGTGGTAGATGTGGATGTTCATGGTTCAACTTTAAAATCTCCTTAGCACTGCCAGGCGGGGGGGGAAGGGGAGGGGTGTTGGGTGGGAGATTGGGGAAGGAAGTGATAATATACTGATAGAGGCATATACAAAAGAAAGAGAATGGGGTATTACAACCAAAGTCTGAGGGTTATGAAAAGGCCTCTCAATTGACAAAAATATGCAATAAATCGTATTGTCAAAACAATTTTGTGCGAGAACACCATGACGAAGACGGGAGGCAAATGAGATCCCATAAACCAGTTGAATTGGACTCCGACCTCCCAAAAATTCTTTGTTCTTTTCCAACCATATACACCAAACACTGAACACATCGTGCCTATAAGCAACCAAGTGATAGAACATGAAGAAAATTTGGGAAAGCATCAGTTCAGCCCATAAACTGAGCATGTTTATTATTATTATTATTATTATTTTACTCAGCAGAGTGCATGTTTCTCTGAGTCTGTTTTGCAAAGAATGCACGGCTCAAGTGCTCGTGTTTCTTAGATTGAATAATAGTGGCTGAGCTAAATGAAAAACATCTATTTTAAGTGGTAATAAAAGTTCATCAGGGCATTTTCTTCTGGATTTTTTCCCTAGGAATGCTACATGTTGTTTTATGTTAGTAATTTGATTTTAGAATCATTGAGAGAGGAAAAATATGGACTGATACTTGGTGTAGTTTATTCCAAGGAGTGATATATTTTATTTCTTCTTATCAGAAACACTCTATTTATTTATTTTTTATTTTTTAATAATCAACTATTGGATCTCGTTTTACTTGATTGGAGGCCCTTTCTTTAGTTTGTCTCCTTTTGTGTGTGTGTGTGTGTGTGTTTTATTTTGTGGTGATTACAAATGACATTTT
Organism: Benincasa hispida; assembly: GCF_009727055.1. Classification (NCBI taxonomy): domain Eukaryota; kingdom Viridiplantae; phylum Streptophyta; class Magnoliopsida; order Cucurbitales; family Cucurbitaceae; genus Benincasa; species Benincasa hispida. The sequence goes on from NC_052351.1 coordinate 21,784,079, forward strand.
CAATTAGAAACTGAATAGGACAGAGTAAAGAGCTTAAAAGAGTGCTTTGTTTTACACCCTTCCACATGTTTCTGTTCTACATGTTTGAAAAACTGTGATTGTTATTGGTGATAACAAATGACATTTTCAATTGGAAACTAAATAGGACAGAGTAAAAAGCTTAAAAGAGTGCTTTGTTTTACACCCTTCCACATGTTTCTGTTCCACATGTTTGAAAAACTCTGATTCTAGGATTTTAAAAATATAGAATCCTGAGTTTCTTAATATCACACTGATTAAAAAAATTCTTATAGGACTAAGTGTTGGTAGATAAATCGCTTCATATTTGTTTTCAGGCTGATTTACTATTGTCATATGGCTATGAAGATGATATAAAAGCTTTTGCAGCACATGTCCCACGTTCCTGTCAATGCCTTCTTATGTCTGCTACATCAAGGTTGTTATCTACGCTGCCTTCACAAGTTGTATTTTTCAGTGCCTGCGGAGTGATATGTTCTTGGAGGCTTTATGTTGCTCGACTATGTTTTAACTTGGTGGCAGTTTGTCCATTTATTTATTATTTTTGCATATGTTATTGTTATCTATAGAGGACGACATGTATCCACTCTTCATTTTCTTAGCTTTTAGCTATCTAAAATTAGCTTGGTTGAATTTTATCTCATTAGTTTATGGAATTTTATGCATCGTTTGATCAATTAATGGGGATATTTCATTTTGGTCTTTGAATATCTGACAGTGCGGATGTTGAAAAATTGAAGAAGTTGATCTTGCATAATCCCTTCATTTTGACTTTGCCTGAAGTGGGAGACGTCAAAGATGATCTAATTCCAAAAAATGTTCAACAATTTTGGGTAGGTTCTTCTGTGCTCGTCATTGAAAAATATAGTATTCACTCTTGCCCTTTATGTGAACATATCTACATTGGTATCCTCTAAATACAAAATCATTTAGATTGGTACTCCTGGAAGTTTGTAATAATCAGTTTTTAGAAAAATCAAGGCTATTCCTTTTAACAATTTTCAGAACTTAGTGTTTATGAGTTTACTACGAGTTTACTTATTTAACTTTTTCTTGAAAATTTGTGTGTGAGTTTATTATTCTTTGTTCTCATTTTAATAATTTCATTTCCTGGACTTTGACCAAGTGCTAAACATTCTTTTGTGTTTATTATTCATATATAATTTTTTTCTTTACCTCCTCTATAAACTTATATTTGAAAAGTATTGATGTTTGTGTCTCCTTTTATTGTTACAAGATCTCATGCGATGCTCGAGACAAGTTACTTCATATTCTTTCACTCTTAAAGTTGGACTTGGTTCAGAAAAAAATTCTCATATTCACAAATACCATAGACATGGGCTTCAGGTTGAAATTGTTTCTGGAGAAGGTAAATGACTCTGGTTCACTTTTTTCTTCTGTTCAGTATTCCTGAAATATTATTCTTAACAAACATATTTTCATCTTTATTTTATTTGTACATTCCTTTCTTTTACGTATATCATGTACAAAGTTATCATCTAGTGCAGATGATTTTGGATCATTCTTGTATACTATTGTTTTCTTTTTCAGCAGCTTCTTTGGGGATAGAGTATTTTTATTTAACTTCTTTATATTTCTACTTCATGTCCATGATAACCTGAGATGCTCCCCTTACCACCCATCCTAGGTGACCTACCCGAAAATTTATTATTAGCTGATTTGCTCCTTACCTCATGCAGTTTGGAATTAAATCTGCTGTTCTAAATGCTGAGTTGCCGCAAAATTCTCGCCTCCATATTCTCGAGGTATGCCTATTTATAAAAGCTTAGTGTTGGTACAGATTACATGAGGTGGTTTAATGCTAAGCAATTTTGGTGTGTTATTTACCTAGTATATATGTTTCGTTGCCATTTCTTTGGCTCGACAGGAGTTTAATGCTGGGCTGTTTGACTACCTAATTGCAACCGATGACAGTCAAACAAAAGAAAAAGACACAAACGAGGACAGTAATGTTGATAAGAGAAAGCCCAGAAAACGTGACAAGCAAAAGATAGATTCTGAATTTGGAGTAGTACGAGGAATTGACTTCAAAAATGTTTACACAGTATGAAAATCAATCTCTCTCCCTTGTTTCTTCTGACAGTTGAAAAGTATTAAATAATATGTTTTGATTAAAATATGTCAATTATTCTTTAGTTACTTGGTATTTTGTACGTGGTAGATTTTTTATGAACCGAATCCCTTGTTTTTCTGTTCATCTTTTGTTCCATGGTGGGAAAAGAGAGGTCATGATTTTTTCCATTAATTTATTGCTTTTAGGTCTCTTAATGTGTTTGTCATTCATCGTATAAGTAATTTTAATTACTACTACCCATGTATATATTACCTTGTATTATGTGAATTATCAATGATCATGCTACATAATTTACTTATTGTCTGATAACTGATATTCTTTTTTTCACGCAAGCTTTTAACAGCACCTTAACTGCCATATGTTCAGGTTATAAATTTTGAGTTGCCTCCAAGTGTAGCAGGGTACATACACCGTATTGGACGTACTGGAAGAGCTTATAATACTGGTGCATCTATCTCATTGGTTGGTATTTTAAGATACTGTTTGTACTTCATGTCATTGTAGTGATTATTTACTTGACATTTTCTTTTAGGGGTTTGATGTTTTCTTATATCTCTTGTTCTGTTGACCTATTTAATATTTTACTTTGTTAATTATAACTGCCCTCTATGTTGATCTCCTCCAGTGCTTCTACATCCTTTTACACAGCTAGTGAGCTTGTGTATTTGATTAGATAGTATCTTATGTTGTCTCCTTGTAACAGGAAGCATGTGTGCTTGGTAAATATAACTGCAACGAATGTTGGTGTTGATATCTCATTAATACTCTCTGTTTTTCTGTCTTCCTCTCTGTCGTGATAGGTTTCTCCAGATGAGATGGATATTTTTGGAGAAATACAATCTCTTCTGAGAGCTGATGGGGATACAGACATTATTGTTCCTTTTCCATTACTTACTAAAAATGCAGTAGAGTCTTTACGTTATAGAGCTGAGGTTTGTGTGATACATATAGCATATTTCTCAAGGTTGGCCATTTAGATTTTAAACTTTCATTGTTGATGTAATCTGCGTGCTTTTGCAGGATGTTTCTAAGAGCGTGACAAAACTTGCTATTAGAGAATCCCGAGCTCTGGATTTGAGGAATGAGATTCTTAACTCTGAAAAGTGAGCTGTTTCCCCTACTTCTCCAAATTTATGAAAAATAGTGCTATTCTCTTTGCTTTATGTTCGAAAAACAATTATTTTCCAGCTGCCGTGCCACTCAAGTTGTAATCATACTCATTTAACCAGCATGTCCTTGTCTCTCTTATCGTGCGCATAATCCAATTTAACTTGTAATGTAGGAGTGTTATTACATCCATTTGATGAATTTATAACATATTCTCGTTCTGCTTCCTGTCTAGATTGAAAGCTCACTTTGAATCTAATCCGAGGGACTTAGGTAACATCTTTTGCTGAATTTTTAATTGTTTCTACCAACATTTACCCATCTATGCTGCATAAGTTGATTGGACTTTCTCGTACAGATTTGTTGAAACATGACAAGATTCTAAGCAAGAATCCCCCTGCTCCTCACCTGCGGGACGTGCCCGACTATCTTGTTGATCCAGTAACTCAAGAAGCCAGCAAAATTATCAAACTTGCTAGAGCAGCAATGGGAAATGTGCAGTCTGGCCGTCGGCGTGGGTTCAAAAGAAAATCTAGAAACGATAAAGATCCTCTTAAAACATTTTCAGCTGAGGTACGTCTTTGCTTGTTTCAATCTAATGGTAATCTCAGAATAGTGATTGCTAATGGCATTCTTGCCTTGTTTAAACAATTTGATCCTTCACTAACCTACTCGTTGTTAATTGCATTTTTGACTTGTTTAAAAATAGGCTCCAAAGAGATCACGTCGTGGTGGTGGGGAAAAGAGCAGGCAAAAATGATGATCAAAACAACAGACGCAAGAAGAATTCTGTCTGATTTTGATGTTTTTTGGCTTGTCGATCCTGAATGGGTTGATAGCCAGTGGATCACACAATTTTGTATTGAAAACAGGTGATAAATTATAGTTTAACAAGCGTGTTTCAATGTAATAGTGGCGATTTTTTCAAAATGAAATTAACGTTTAAGAGCCTTGTAATTGTTGCTTCACCGTCAGAAATCAAACATGAATGGAGATTAAAAACGATCTTTAGATAGAGGCCTGTATGATTGGGATTTGGGATGAGCAGATTTTGATTTAAAATAGGTTTTTCTCCTACTGCTTCGGCGACGTTAATCGGAATTTTCAATTACATCTGATACATTGAATGATTGTTGAGCCAATCTCAATTCTTAAAAAAAAGAAAAAAGAAAAAAGAAAAGAAATCCAGAACATGACGTTGACCATTATCAATGTTATTTAGAGTGGAAAAAGAAGTAAAATAAATGATCATCATAACTTCATAAAAGAACTTTAGTTCGGTTTTCAATTTGTATCCTTGCTGTTTTATTTCGCCTGTTCGCTTCAGTTCACTAACTGGCACTTGTGGCACATATGGTTACCTAAGTTTGGAAAAGTTGGTGCATGAAACTTGTAATTTGACCTGTTTTGAATTTTTAAAAAATTATAAATAACATTAAGGCTGAATTATAAAAAATGTCTTAAAATTTGCTATTTATTTCAAAAAAAAAAAAAAAAAAAAAAAACTCGAACATTGCGATCTCCAAGATCATGAACATAGCAGACTCCACATGAACAACACAAACGGTCTCGGTAACATGCCCAATCGTTTAACAAAAACTATGCGATCGTTTAGCAAAAGTTGCATGATCGTTTAGCTCATCGGCTAGCTGAGTGTCTATCGTATAGAAACACTCCACGATCATCTAGTCTCTCCAAGCTATCGTTTAGCAAATCTAATTTACTTGACAGCCACCAGTGAGAACTTTTTTAGAATAGAAATCTCAATTTAACAACTACTAAATTTAGGAAAATATTTTTCCTTTTTTGACGGTTACCATGAAATCACCAATAACCTCCTACTCAATTGGTTATTAGAGAAAAAGAGATAATTATCCAATAATTAATATTATTATAAATATATATATGATAACCAACTTACTATATTATATTTATAACCTATAGTTTTAATATTTCATCTCATGAAACAAGTACTTGATGTAAATCTCATTTACATTAATCCTCCACTCGATATATCTCATACACCACACTGATCATATCATATATAATCGAATTACCTCTTGTCAATTTGAACATTTCAAATCAACACCAAGAACTGATCATCAACTTGAATCCATTAAGCTACCAATGGGACCTTATTGACCTATAGCTCGAAACTCCAACGGTACGTGAATAACTGACCAAACTCCTTAGTCACGGGATCTACCATCCATTAATTGCCAGGTACTCTACTGAAGACCAATAGCTGTGTTGGGATTGGTGTCCTAATTCTCCCGGAGTCTCATTGTTTGTAATGATACACATTGTTTTATGAATAAAATAACTATTATTTCATTCCGTCATTTACTCATATCCAATAAACAAAGCTCCATGGTTATCTTATATAAACTTAAGCATGTATATGCGATATACAAGTGGATCATGCCTTAAGTGATAACCTAAATAGGTCTGTAGTATAAGGATTAAGGTGGGATACCTGATCCTGGTGACATTACGGATACGGCCCGCTTTGTAGAAGTTTGCAAGTGTTGTAAACTACTACAGATAGTAGATCCTGACCATTCATGTAGAGACATGCGAGCGGGGGTGTCCTATACAAAGAGTTTGTATAAGACCGGATCACAAGATGATTCATCTCTGTATATAACGCCGTTGATGCTGGAGACTTACATCTCACTTAAACGACCATAGGTGTCACGACTTCAATCCCGAGTGTTTTGGGAACTCCTGCCTTTGAGCGCAGTCCTTTGATTAGTATGGGTAAGAGTGACCATATTGCCAACTCAACATGCCTATCTTTTTTGGGACTTGTCTGATCTGGGAGTTGGGAACTCAATACACAAGAAGGAATTCACTCATTCCCTGAAGCAGGGGTAAGTAGATAGATTGCTCCCTTAAGGGCTGATTTCAGGGCTTGAACATAGTGGTCACAACTTTTCTTTGGAAGAGAGAACTCAATCATAGTAGGACTATGGCTTAGAGAATTCAGTGGTATTTAAGAAGTTAGATTTAACTACAGGGGCATAACAGTTATTGACCAAGTTGTACTTATAAGCGATCTGTGAAGGGTTGTCACACTGTTGATTGGTTAAGATGGACACATAATATATTTGTGGTAAAGAGAGTTCAGCTGTCGGTCTTTAGTGGAGTATCTGGCAGTTAAAGGATGGTGGATCCTGTGACTAAAGAGTTTAGTTAGTTATTCATGTACCGTTTGAGTTTCGAGCTACAGGTCCATTAAGTCGTAGCTCAATGGATTCAAGTTGAAGATCAGTTCTTGGTGTTGATTCGAAATGCTCAAATTGACAAGAGGTAATTCATCATTATGATATGATTAGTATGGTGAATGAGATACATCGAGTGGAAGATTAATGTAAATGAGATTTACATTAAATGCCATGAAATAGAAAAAGAGCTATGATTTATATGTTTCATGAGATGAAATATTGAAACTATAGGTTATAAATATAGTATGATAAGTTGGTTATCATTTATATTTATAATAATATTAATTATTGGATAATTATCTCTTTTTCTCTAATAACCAATTGAGTAGGAGGTTATTGGTGGTTTTATGGTAACCGTGAGATAAAAGGAAAAATATTTTTCTAATTTTAGGAATTTTTGCAAAAGAAGTGAATTTGAGATTTCCAATCTCGGAAATTACTCACGAAGAGTTGTCAAGTAAATTAGATTTACTAAGCGACAACTTGGAAACATGGTGGCCACAACTTCTCTTTGGAAGAGAGGACTCAGTCATAGTAGGACTATGACTTATGTTCATTAGAGGATTCAGTGGTACTTAAGAAGTTATAACTACAGAGGCATAACGGTTATTGGCCGAGCTATACTCACGAGCGATCTGTGAAGGGTTGTTGTACTGTTGATTGGTTAAGATGGACACATAATATATCCGTGGTAAGGAGAGTTCAACTATCGGTCTTTAGTGGAGTGTCTGGCAGTTAACGGATGGTGGATCCCGTGACTAAAGAGTTTAGTCAGTTATTCACGTACCGTTGGAGCTTCAAGCTACAGGTCCATAAGGTCCCTTTGGAAGTTCAATGGATTCAAGTTGAGGATCAGTTCTTGGTGTTGATTTGAAATGTTCAAATTGACAAGAGGTAATTCAGTTATATATGATATGATCGGTATGGTGTATAAGATACATTGAGTGGAGGATTAATGTAAATGAAATTTACATTAAGTGCCATGAAATAGAAACAGAGCTATGGTTTATATGTTTCATGAGATGAAATATTGAAATTATAGTTATAAATATAGTATGATAAGTTGGTTATCATTTATATTTATAATAATATTAATTATTGGATAATTATCTATTTTTCTCTAATAACCAATTGATTGGGAGGTTATTGGTAGTTTCATGGTAACCGTGAAATAAAAGGAAAAATATTTTTCTAATTTTAGGAATTTTTGCAAAAGAAGTGAATTTGAGATTTCTAATCTCGGAAATTACTCATGGAGAGTTGTCAAGTAAATTAGATATACTAAGCAATAACTTGGAGTTAGCTAGACGATCATGGAGTGTTCTTAGGCGATAAACACTCAGCTAAGCAATGAGCTAAACGATCACATAGCTTTTGCTAGACGATCCCTTAATTTTTCCTAAACGATTGGTCATCGACCTATATGATAGGTTATTGATTCGCTCTAGGAGTGTTTTGTATAAAATAAATTGGAAGAATAAGTTCTAAGTATAAGTGATGCGTTTATGCTTTGATGCGTTTAAGTAATTGTAACGCGTTGGGGCATTAGATATATGCAGTAGAACATATACAACTTCTTCTAATGACGTTCAAGTTTTCCTAACCAGACCCAAGTATAAATCTAATTAGGTTCCTGGTAAATCCAGGGTCGAACTTAGGGATTCAGTTAATCAAACGCAGACCTTGCGTTGTATCTCTGTAGGGGTTTTCCTAAAGAAATGTGAGAAATGGTTTATTTACACTAAATTGTTGTGCTTGTGCAAGAGATGCAAAAGAGTCGAGTAGTTAGTGATGGATCATGTGAGAATGGAGTTTAATGTAAGTGGATGCGTCGGTCTAAGATGAATGTACATAACCCAGGATGTGATGTGGATGAGATGAAGTAATTTTCTTATCTTTTGTTTATGCGTTAGACTTCATTCAACATTTCTCAATGCGAATAACATACAAAACCTATCTCTAGGATGCATGCGTCTAACACAGAATGCAACAAACACCAGTAAGTTTATCTCTAGCTGTACTAGGCGTCCTATTTGATGCAGCTTAGTTATTCTTTCGAACATTCTAAGTTAAAGATGCTTTTTACCAATTTTTCAAGTTGGCTTAAGCGTTGAAAAGAAGTTTGCATAAAGTGTTAATGCATTCAACATAAACAAGAGACAGACAGGGGCAAAGTGTGATGGATCAAATATATGAATTTTATAAAGAAACAGAGTCTTTACAAACGCAATATTTAACCAAATGAAATGAAAGTGATAAATGAGATGAAGGAAACTGAGTTAAGCCAAAGAATACAATCTCTTGTATTTCTTTGGCTCAATCTCGTTGTGTACAATCACTTGTATAGGAATTGGACGAAGTGTCTTTCTCATGATTGGCTTCCTCCGCTCCCTGACCGGCAGTGGTAGTGGTTCTCAACCCTTTTGATCACCTTGGCACCACAGCACAACTTCTAAAAGACTAAGACTAAGACTACACTATATAGAGAGTAAGGATCTTGATAATTTTCGAACTTTTGATTCTAGAGGGACTTCATCTATTTATAAGTGTTGGTCATGTCCACTTGGTGAATGGGTAGCATTAAACTCCATGCCCTGGTTAGCATTAAACTCCATGCCCTGGTTAGCCGTCTGACTCTCGGAAGCTTTTCAGGCGCCGCCTGCTGCAAGTGCCCATACTTGCAAGTTGTGATGTGACACAATTAGCCTGAATTAATGAATCTTCTCTGCGTTGAACTCCCTCCGACGCATGGCTCATGCGTTACAACTTTTCCTGCGGCACTTGTCTAATGCGTTAGCGTTTATCCTCGCATTGAAATCCTGATATACAATGCGTTAGTACTGCAATATTTAGTAATAAAACTTCTTTTGCATAAGTTTGCTAATGTTTGAATAAATCCATACGTTTCTTCTAAACACGAGGAGAATTTATCATTAAAAACCTTAGTTGTTCCAACTTAAGAGCAAAAATAACTTGTATTTCTACAAGTTATCAGTTATTCCATCTCCCACTTGCTCAATCGTTTACACGATTGTGGTTTTTTTTTTCTACCTCAAACCAAGTCCACACAGAGCCCACCCTTTAGATTCTCATACCGAGAATACCAAGGTAGCCCTCTTGGTGGTGTCATTCTCAACTCGACATTGTCGAGGTTTTGTGGAGGCTGTTCGTGGTATTCAAGACCCTGGCGATTACTGAGTTCTAGTGCGCATTCGTACAGTGTAGCGGTCGTGTTAGACGAGCGTTCGTGGGTTACGGTGTTTCTGTGATCGAGCGTTTGTGATGAAGATGTTGAGGTTGATTCCCTAAAGTCTTGTGTCCTGTAGTTTGTAAATAGTTTTTACGAACGCTTGTGTTGTTAATATATGATATTTACTTCACATCTTGTTTTTTTGCTCAGTTACTTGTTTTATTTTCTTTACCACAAACCAATAAACATAAAATCCCTGGTTATCTGTATATGACTCAAGCATGTATGTGGTGACAAACAAGTGGATCATGTCTTGAGTGATAACCAAATTAGTCTGTAGTATATGGATATAGGAGGGAAATCTTATCCTGGTAACGCTACGAATGCAGCCCGCTTTGTGAAATGGTCACAAGTGTTGTGACTTGCCACGGATGGTCTGATCCTCATCATTCGTGTTGGGGACATGCAAGTAGGGGTGTTCTATACAAAGAGTTTATATAATACCTGACCACGAAGTGTTAACATCTCGTTATATAAGACCGTTCATGACAGAGACTTTACTTTATTAGGATGACCATGGGTAACATGACCTCAATCCTAAGTGAGTTGGGAACTCCTGCCATTGAGGGCTATCCTTTGATTTGTATGGGTGCGAGTGGCCAGTTCGTCGATTCAAACACTACCATTTTTGGGATTCGTCTGATTTAGGAGCTGGGAACTCTGCAACACAAAATGGAATTCACTCCTTCCCCGAGGCAGGGGTAAGTAGATAGATAGCTCTCTTAAGGGCTGATTTCAGGGCTTAAACGATGTGGTGCCATACACTTTTTCTTGGCCCGAGAGGTGTTCACACATAGTTGGATTATGTTGTATTATTCATTAGAGGAATCCGTGGTACTTAAGAAGCGAGATGTAACTATAGGGGAAAACGGTAAATTGGCCCAATTGTACTTACGAGCATCTGTGAATGGTCATCGTACTCATGATTGGTTATATCTGATGGATACAGAAATATATCTATGGTAAGAAGGGTTCAACTGTTGGTCTTTAGTGGAATACCTGATAGTTAACGGATGGTGGATCTCGTGGCTAAAGAGTTTAGTCAGCTATTCACGAACCGTTGGAGATTCGAGCCACAGGTCCATTAGGTCCCTTGGGTAGCTTGGATAAAGTCGAGAACCAGTATCTGCGTTAATTTGAAATGTTCAAATTGACAAGAGGAAGTTCGATTATATATGATATAATTGGATTGGTTAATTATATATGATATAATTGGCTAAATGTATGAGATACATTATTTTGGAGGAAATTAGATATAAATATGATTTATATCAAGTAGAGGAGAAAATACTATAGTAGATATGTGATATTAAACTATAGGATAAAAATATAATTTGATTATATTAATCAATTAATTAATTTGTTAATTATATGTTAATTAAGCAAATTTTCAGGTTTGGACGTGGGTTAGTGGGAATGAGTCGGTTATTGTAACCGACGAAATAAAAGATGAAATCGTTTCATTTTTGAAAAAAACGTTCAATCGTCGTTCAATAGAAAGAGAGAGCGCGTTGGTAAAAAGGAAAACGAACACTTAAGTGTTTTCGATAGCCAATACGATAGCACTCTCCGCATAAACGATCGTCTATCTCGCACCTAAACGATCACACGCTATTTCCTACACGATCGATAGCTTCTCTAAACGATCGTATAATGTGCCGGTTTTACTAAACGATCGTGTACTGTTTCCTACACGATCGTTCAGCAAATCCTACACGATCGTGTAGCTCCTCCTAAACGATAAACATTTCTGCTATGCGATAGCGGCTTTTTCCCTCTCATTTGCTTATCGCCTACACGATTTGTGTTTCCTCCTTCCTCTACAAAATTCACTAAAGCCCACCCTTTGGCTTTTCACTTCAAGAATACCTAGGGCTCTTTAGTGGTGGTGTCGTCCCCGCGGCGTTCGTGTTCGTGCATTGTTCGTGCTACTGTTGTTGACGCTACTGTTGGGCGTTGGTAGATCGCTTGGAGGGTTCCGCTGTGGAGTGTCGAAATGTGAAGAATGTCTTCAACTGGTATGGCACTCTTTCCCTTGTTGTTTTCTTGTTCTTAGCATGCCGTTAATTAATATTTTTTTGCATAATTGTATGTAATATGTATTTCGGTCACGATGAGATCGGAGCGATCCGAATGCGCTCATGGAATTCTTAGATATGAGATTCTTTAATTGGTATCAGAGTCAAGTTCTGATACTCCGATTTCATCTATTGCAACGAAATGAGATTTACATCATGATGGTACATTTCTACGCTATTTAATTGTTAAATTTGCTGTGGATGTGCAGATTAATGGATGTTTTTGGGATGATTAGCCTCAGTTTGATTTAAATCCTTTTACATTTGCGATTGTTTGTAAAGGTCCCTGCGTTTTTGCACATTAATAATCGTTATCGAGTCTGTATTTAAAGTTTGTTTGAAGTTTTGAGTCGTTCGTCAAAGTTCTGGGCAAGTGTTGTGGTTCTTCGAAGAAGAAGGCGATCTAGGGTTGATCGCATCGTGTAGAAGATGTTCTACGTGTTGATCGCATCGTAAAGATGAAGGAGTACGTGATCGCTGATGAACTCATCGGTTAAATGATGGGGTATGCGATCAAGAGTTGATCGTATCGTTTTAACGATCGGGTACACGATCGTTGAGTATCGCCTCGTGTAGACGATGAGATTCTCGCGGATCGCTTAACACGCGGGTGCGCTAAACGATCGTTTAGGTTAGCAAGCTTCATCATTTAGTAACTGACTAAACGATCACTTAGCATCGCAAGGTAAATCGTTTACCTGGTTGCATGCATCGTGTAAACGATGAGATGCTCGTGTATCATTTAAAGCGCGCGTACTTAAGAAGTGAGATGTAACCATAGGGGTAAAACGGTAAATTGGCCCAACTGTACTTATGAGCATCTGTGAAGGGTCATCATACTTATGATTGGTTATATCCGATAGACACAGAAATATATCTGTGGTAAAAAGAGTTCAGCTATTGGTCTTTAGTAGAATGCTTGACAGTTAACGGATGGTGAATCTTGTGGCTAAAGAGTTTAGTCAGCTATTCACGTACTGTTGGAGCTTCGAGCCATAGATCCATTAGGTAGCTTGGATAAAGTCGAGAATCGGTGGTTGGGTCAGTTTGAAATGTTCAAATTGACAAGAGGGAGTTCGATTATATATGATATAATTGAAATGGTTAATTATATATGATATAATTGACTAAATGTATGAGATACATTATTATGGAAGAAATAAGATATAAATATGATTTATATCAAGTGGAGGAGAAATTACTATAGTAGATATATGATATCAAACTATAGGGTAAGAATATAATATGATTTTATTCATTTATTATTAAATTGGTTAATTATGAGATAATTGATCGAATCGAATTACTCTTCTCAATCATGCGTTAGTGGGAGCAGCCGTGTTCGGTTATGGTAACCGAAGAATAAAATAAAAATTTGTTTCATTTGGCAAAAAGTTTGAAAAATTCGCAATCGGTGTGGAAAAGTATCGGTCGCCTAAACGAGAACCTATACGATAGAGTCTCATCGTCTAAACGATCTCACACCAGCGTCTAAACGATCGCCTAGCGTGCCGCATTTTCTAAACAATCGTATACCTTTTACTAGACGATCGCTTAGTAAAACCTACACGATTGTGTAGCTTTGTCTAAACGATAAGCACTCTACTATACGATAGGTTTCTCTCCCACTTGCTTATCGTCTACACGATTAGCCTTTCCTTCTATCTCTACCAAATTCACCAAAGACCACTTTTTGGATTCTCACTCCGAGAACACCAAGGGCTCCAACTGGTGGTGTCATCCCCGCTGCTTACTTGTTCGTGCTTGTTTGTGTTGCTGCCGTTCGTGTAGACGATCATGCTGCCGCAGCTGACTGTTTTGCTGGGTGATAGAGTTCGTAGAGGTTCTTCCGCTGCTTTAAGTTTGATTTTAAAGAGAGTCTTCAACTGGTATGAGAACTCATTCCCTTGTATTTTATTTATTAAAGCATGCCATTAATTAGTGTTAATTTGCATAACTATCTGTTAGAATGTATGTATTGTATTTCGATCACAATGAAATCGGAAAGATCCGAACGCACTCATAGATGCTCTTCGTTAAGAGTTAATTCATTGTTATATGGTTGGTGTCGATAAAGGAAGATTATGGAGGCGAAATATGTATTGGTCCAAATAAAGGAAGCTGGATTTGAGCCTGACATTGTGGTTTATAACAATTTACTTGGTGGGTATGCTCAAGGAGAAAAAATGGGGGATGCTTTTGATATTTTAGAGGGGATGAGAAAAGTGAATCGTGGGCCAAACGCAGCTTCGTTTACAATTTTGATTCAGGCATTCTGTAAAATGGAAAAGATGGATGAGGTAATGCATATTTTCATTAAGATGCAGGGGAATGGATGCGAGGAAGAAGTTGTGACTTATACAACTCTAATAAGTGGGTTTTGCAAGTGAGGGAACACAGACAGAGCTTATGAGATATTGGATAATATGATTTAGAAAGGCCATGATCCTAGTCAGTTGAGTTATTTGTGCATAATGATGTCACATGAAAAGAAAGAAGAGTTGGAAGAGTGTACGGAACTCATATAATAAATTAGGAAGATTGGTTGCTTACCAGACCTTAACATCTATAATACAGTGTTAAGGTTAGTATGCAAGTTGTGGGAGCTTAAGGAAGCTGTTTGACTTTGGGGTGAAATGGAAGCAAGTGGGCTTAATCCAGGTCTTGACACATATGTTATGATGGTTCATGGGTTTCTTAGTCAAGGTCGTCTAATTGAAGCTTGTGATTACTTCAAAGAAATGTTTAAAAGAGGCCTATTATCTACTCCACGGTATGATACTTTGAAGGAGTTAACGAAGGCTCTTTTGAGAGCCCAAAATCTTGAAATGGCAAAAAACATGTGGAGTTGTATAACTACCAAAGGATGTGAACTTAATGTCAGTGCTTAGACAATTCTTAGACAATTTGGATTTAAGCACTTTTTTCAAATGGGCGATTGAAGGAGGCTTGTTCGTACTGCTTAGACATGATGGATGCAGACCTAATGCCACAGCCAGATATTTCTACTAAGCTAATGCACGACCTAAAGAAACTTTACAATAGAAAGCTGTAGAGATCATAGAGAAGATGAGGAAGATGGCTGCAGATAGGCAAATCACTTTCAAAATGTATAAGAGACGGGGGGTGTCATACCCCCTCCCAGATTACACTCTTAATTCAAAAGAGAATGTGAGGACAACAGTTACCAACCCTTTTATGGCACTTACTGTCTAACTTACATCCTTAACCTGTTTAGAAATCCATGGAATATATATATATATAACATTCACCAAACTAATAAAACTTTAAAAATAACCTCAGAACACTAGGGATCAACAACCACATAACTACATCATATTAATAGGTATAGAGTTCAGTGGGTCCCAACATACTTCACTATCCCTAATATGAGCAACACATATGTACAGACATTTACAGAATAAACACCTACAACTTCTCTTAAGACTTTGAACTTTTAACTAGAGTCCTTGAGTAGTAGAACAGCATGACAGCTAACCTCTGGGGAGATGACCACTATCTGGAAAAAGAAAAACATTTGAAAGAATGATCTACTTGCCCAGTGAGTGACTAATAAAACATATTCATCATGCTTGAAACTAAAAACTGCAAAGCAAACTCATACATAAAACATTTTAAAACATAGTATCTCCGAAAAATATAACTAACATAATCCTTAGTTGAGAGAGAATCCTTCTGCTCAATCACTCAACGTCAATCCTTAGTTGGTGTGGAGTAGTCTCAATATTACCAATGTCAACTTTACCTACGTGCACATGGTAATAATTAAGTACCGTCATACCTTAGGTACTATTGCTCAGATACCTTCTCAAGTCTCTCAGTATCAGGTTTAACATAATCATCATAAATACTCATACAGCAAAACATGTATACTTGAAAGCATAAATAGCATAAAACATGTGTTTAACTTTTCTATCATGTGATCATGAATTTCTAACACATGCTTTTAAAACTTAAAATGTGTAAATATTGAGAATCATGCTTTCATAAACTTCTTTAAACTGAGTATGTATTAATAAGCTCTTTGAAAAACTAGTTTGATTGGAAACTACTTAAGCATATCATAAAATGAGGCAAACATGATTTTAAACTTTTAAGTAGACATGTGCTTGCTAAAACATTTGAAAAACACTTAGTTTTATCACTCACAATTTTCGGCTCGATCCTTCGGATTTATAAGCCTATCCTAATTGAACTTGGCCCGAAAATCATATTATTAACTTATGGCTATCCAGTCCAAATACTACATAAACAACTCATTTTACCATAATTCCTTTAACCCCTAAATAATCCCTATTATGGCCAAAATTTAGGGTTTAAGCATCCTTAGCCTTTAAATTATTCAAACAAATTCAAATAATAATAATAATAAAACGACCTTAAATCTTTCAAATTTATTATAAAATACCTTTTTCGATTTAAAGCATCCTTAAGTTCAAAGATAGTGTTGAACAAATAGCTCCAAATTATTTAAATGACCTTAAATCTCAAAAATAGGATTTTGATGATGGACAAAAGATGACAAACATCATCTTCCTCTTTCAAACCACAAATTTTCTGAAAGTTGCTCTGTTTTTTGACAGCTACTTTCAAGCTTTTAAGCTTCGATTTCACCCAATCTAGCCCAAAGCCACTCAAATTTCTTCTACAAAACTCATTAACTACCTCTAAATTAAATTACCCCAATAAGTTAGAGTTCACAAATTACCTTGGATAGCTTAAAATTTCAATTGAATCTCGACTACCCTATTTCTGCGAAATTTTGCACAACCCATTGTTTTCCTCAAAATTGATGGCCTTCCCAAATTCGTTCTCCTTAAGCAGTCCTTGAAGTTCTTCCTTACTCGATTCTTTTCAACATTCATGAAGCAAATATCCCAATTGATCAACTGGTTTGAGAGAAATTCTTCAAATTCTTTACAGGTATACAACTCAACCCTTAATTCATCAATTTCTAAACCAAATTCCCTCAATTTCTTACATTAAACTCATAAACAACTTCTTAATTTACTAACATGAGGATTTGCAGCTTTAAAGTTCCTCAAATACTTCAAAATCAGCTCCCAAAACTACTCCTACTCTGCTTCAACTAAATTCTCGTATAGCCTTGGTTTACCTACAAATTCGCTAGTTTTCATCCATACACAGACATCCTTCATGAAAACTGTTAATAGACCTCTTTTCATGATAACCCCAAAATTTCAGCTTCTAATTCCTTTTCTACAGCTCGAAGTCGTCAAAATACCACAACTTGCTCGAAATTGTCCGAATTCAGACCAACCTCAAGTCTTTTTCCTTTTTTACCATCTTTTCGATTGAGATTCACTCCGGAAGCCCTAGGTTGTCTTCTCCACTCAATTTCCTATGGGTTTATGCAAAAATTCAAAAATTGCACGATGAATTTCTGAACATGGACCTTCACAAT
The DNA here is from genome assembly GCF_009727055.1 of Benincasa hispida. Taxonomy (NCBI): domain Eukaryota; kingdom Viridiplantae; phylum Streptophyta; class Magnoliopsida; order Cucurbitales; family Cucurbitaceae; genus Benincasa; species Benincasa hispida. The sequence continues at coordinate 21,801,300 of NC_052351.1, forward strand.
CTGCTACTTTATATGCACTTTCAACACCTTTTCTTCTCGTTAAAAATTTCAACAGCTACTTTAAATTGATTACCCCGTTCAATTAGGCAAATTATTCCCATTTTGTTAATACTTATAAATTAATCCCTTTTAATTTATATATAAACAAATATTAAATAATTTTCTCCCAATTCCACATTTAATTCTTACTTAATCACTCCACTCTTCCAATTACTTAACCAAATTTCATCTCTTTTCTTTTATCACCTAGAAAATTTCCTTTTATTTGCATATTCACATATTCCTTTTTATTGAAACATCTTAACAAATAAACCTACCTTATTCAACATGCTTTTAAAACAATAAGTAATTTTGGAAATTGTCAAGCATAGTCATTAATTCTAGAGTTCACAGGGGAGAGAGATTTAAAAGAGAAAATCAAGACCAAAATAGATGGAAGGAAAAGAAGAGGACGTAGACGCCGATGGAGCGGAGCTCACAAGAAAACTAAAACCCTGTAATTTAAGAGCCTTGTCCCGATGAAAGATTCATTTTGCAGTTTCTGTAAAAGATTTGTCTTCAATGATTGGTGCATCATAACTGCTACTCGAACAAGCTCCCGTCCTCCATCATTTTACGGAATTGATGAGAAGTGTTCTTTGGCTTTTTGTTTCGGTTTATTGCAGCCGATATCAATGATAGGTGTATTCTGTTAGTGAAGAGACTGCACGTGGGATCTTGTGGTCTAAAACTTACCACAAGGAGAAGAGTAGGCAAAACACCTTAATCTTGGTGTTGCTAAGTATGAAGATCAAGACAACTGCTTATTTTGTCAACTCCCTATGATGGCATTTTGGTTGCTAATTGCTTCCATGCTCAGCATCTTAGTCATTTCTTTCGATTTGCACCAGAAAAAGAATGATATTGCTTCATTGACCAATCTCCGTGGGACAGGGACCGGAAGTTGTTATCTATATCAAACTCTTCTTTGGAGTTTTTTCATCCGTTCAAATTTGGAGGTATTACAAAGACCACCATTTACTGCTGGGTGGAGGGTTATGAACTGTGTTTTTCATTTTATTTTTTGCTTATTGTGATTTTTAACCTTGCTAGATTTCTTATTGTGATTCTTGTTGATCACTCGATGAAGCAGATTCCTGCTTCATGTGCATAGATGATGGTTTTTTATTTTTCAGGATAAAGATATTGTTTAAAAAATGAAGATGGATACCCATTTAACCATCTGTTGTGTAACTGTGTTTATTGCACTGATGGAAAAGTGATTATTACCTGATGGATTAAGAAAATAGGTCATAGGTGGTTTCAGACTCGTTCATAATCTTCTTCATAAGCCAAAGATAATCACAGGGGTTTAAGAGGATAAATAATCTTCTTCACAAAGACAAATTACAACTCAACATTACTTTTATCCATCTAGAACAAAAGTAATGGAAGATTTTACATTCTTAGGCCAAAAGTATGTGTTTTTACATTCTTAGGCCAAAAATATGTGTACAAGTACAACTTAACTCAATTAAAGAAATTCAATAATCTCGCATTTGTTCAGAACTTTCTTGATCTTCCAATCAAATGACTCGAAATTAGCCTGATCAAAATGATTTCAAATGTTTTTCTGTACGGAAAATACTTGTAAAATTTGTACGGATGATCCAAAAATTGGGCCCAAAATGTCAAATGACCCATTTTTAAAAAATAATGTCAATTGACCCTCTGCTGACATCATCCTCATACCAAATTACATAAATTGCCCTTACTTCTTCGTCTTCTTACCTTTTTACTGAGAACCCACAAAAACTAAATTATTCTTCATTCAAATTTTTCAAGGCTAACAGCTTCGTAGTGCTCATAAACGAAAAAACTATTTCCGGTTTGCAAACGATTCTATTGTCGTCGACAAATCGAATCTTATCGGTAAATCTTTCAATATGGTTTTTTTTTTTGTTTTCGATGTGTTCTGTGGTTGAAGACGAGTAGAAAGAGTTTGTGAGCGAGATAAGTGAGAGTGAAATCGGTAGAGCGACACCGGAAAGAGCGAATGTGAGCGAGATAAGTGAACCTATGGTTTTTTTTGTTTGTTTTTTTGGTTTTTGATGTGTTATGTGGTTGAAGATGAGTAAAAAGAGAGAATGTGAGGGAGATAGTGAGAGCAACACTAGAGAGAGCGATTCTAGCGAGAGCGATGCCAGCGAGATTTAAACAGAATGTTGTTTTACATTTTTTTTTCTGAAAGAGTTTACTGATTGAATTTTTTAATAAATGCAGGAGTGATTTAAGATGGCTACACGTTTCAGAATAGCCAAAGCTGACTGATTTTTCGGTCAAGTAACCAGCTTGGCCATATTGCTAATGCAAACAAGATTGTCAAAGAGAAACTCACGCCAACGCAGTTGGCCATGTTCAAGAGAACAGTTTTTGGGTGATTTGTTGATGTTGATATGGTGTTTAACAGCTCAATTGTCCATCATATGTTACTTAGAGAAGTGAAGGGGACAAAATCAGACTCAATGTCATTCTCTGTCTGTGGGAAGGTTGACACCTTTTCGAAGGATGACTTTTTGGTGATGACTGATTTGTAGCAATCCCCATCACGAGTTGATTGGAACCAGCAGTCCTCATATGAACTTGCTATCAAGTATTTTGGTAATCGAGTGACGAAGGACACTTTACACCTTCGTGAACTTGAAGAAAAATACAGGGACTTAGAGTTTGAAAATGATGATGATGCTGTGAAGATTAGCCTAGTTTACTATACTGAGGTCACAATGATGGGGAAAATAAACAGAAAAATGCCGTCAACCTCAAACGTTTCAAGGACGTTCAAAACTTGGAGTACTAGTCTTGATTGGGGTACCATTATTTGGGAGAGGACATTGGATGCCCTAAAGACTTCCTTGAATGATAAGAGCAGTCTATACAAGACGAGGGTCAAAGCAAATAAAAACTACGTTGTGAAGTACTCCTTACGTGGATTTCCACAAGCGTTCCAGGTAAATTTGATTAACATAATAATCGTATTGTTTGATCTAGAATTACTATTGTTCTTAATATATTTTAAATTTTATTTAGGTATGGACGTACGAGATCCTAGCTTTATCGATAGCTGAGAACATTGCGGAGCGAAGGAGCAAGGTGGCTTTGCCCTGCATATTACGATGGTCATGCTCCCACTCAGTGTCCTTCAAAGTACTTGAGAGAGAGATATTTGAGTCTAACAATGTACGTTTACTCTATGCATAATATGTTTATCTGATTGCTAAATTGACACTAACCAGTTTACTGGGTTGTTAATGCAGATAAAGGTTAAAGAGGGCATTGTGATGTCAGATGTTGAAAGAGAGTTTCGGGATACCCCAGTGGAACGACGACCTATATTTAAGCTAGGTACGGATGATGATAGTTCTGAAAGTGGAAATAGTTCGACGAGTGAGGGGGTAGTCCCGAGAGTGAAAGTGGCAGTGATGACCATCGTGGAGATGACAATGATGAGGTTGTCAGGATGGAGGGAGGGGATGAACCCGAGCATTCTGAGCACGAGGATGCTAAATATGGAAGGGTGGAAGGAGGGATATACACATGTAGTGATGATATGTTCCATGATATGACGGGGGATGTACGCAAGGAGGACGAGTTGAACCAAGTTGATGTCTTTCTTGCAGACTCTGGTATAGAGCGACCTGTGGATGAGGAGTGTCCTGAGCGTGCTGCCCGCCACAGAGAGGGAGCCAATGTCGATGAGTCTATTTATTCATACCTGCGGTCCAATGACAGCTCACTATCGAGGTTGGATGGTCGTATATCGGGTTTAGATAGTCGTGTATCTAGTATGGAGGAAAACATGACTGACATGAAAGGGCAATTGTCGGCCATCCTGTCATTGTTGCAGTCTATGTATAAGGTTTGCATCATTTTATGTCTTTATGTGTTTAGCTTTTACGTGTTCGTGAACTCACCATTTTACTTTACTAATTGAAGGGTTCTACGGTGAATGAGGAGACGACCAGATCACCCATCCCATATCGGGATCCCGATATGACTGCGACTGCCTCTGACACTCCTATCCCCATCCCCCTTCTATAGCCCGATACCACCACTTTACCTACTCCCACCCCCCTGTACAGCCCGTTACCACCACTGCCACGACATCACCGATTGACGTCGAACCTATACTGGCTGACGTCCCACAAACAGAGTCTGACATGTCTGTCTTACTTACCATGCCACATACAGAGGCTAACATGTCTGGCATCCCAGAGGCAGACACTTATGGGATTGTTACGACCATAGAAGGAGTTCCACTGATGAGTAATTTATTGATCAGTAATCTTTGTTTATATTTTTATATTTTTTGATGAGTAACGTTTTTTTATCTGTTTATGTAGGAATCTCGAAGAATTAATCGTAAGAGAAAACCGGTTGATAAATATATACCCCCAGCCCAAGTAAAGAAGAAAAGTGTGGCTAAACATCCTTTCCCAGATGTAGCTACGTCAATATCCAGATCGATCGTCACATATAACGTAGCACATGATGTTCCACACAATATCCTGACAGAAATGATGGGCTGGATCTCAGACGACAATACAGACAATGAGGTTCGAGAGAACTCCATCAAACCACTCGCCAAGCAATTCTCCAAGGAATTGATTACCCCGAATTCGTTGGTCGAGTGCGATGTAAGTGTCTTAGTCTTTACGTCTTTACATGTTGGCTATCTTGTACTTTTACTGACATATTATTTTTTTGTGCAAACCATAAATACTTTATTTTATTTTATGAAAGATAAATTTTATACCCGTCCCGACATGTGCATGCACAAGTTCACCATCTTGCCAATTGGTTTAACGGTAAATTTTGATATTTCGTTTCTTAACTTCTCATTTTGTTAAGTTTCCTGGTCTTTACTTTTTTACTTAACTTCTCATTTTATTTGACAGAGTCACCTTAATGCTCGTGGCGGGGTATTTAAATGAATAAAGAATAAGTCACTTCTGGAGGCTGCCCTAGCTTAGGAAGATGAAGACACGTATAAGGACTACGTCACCGGTAAATTCGATGTCAAATGGGCAGATGTGGATTTCGTTTATACGAAGATGAATAACAGTTCTGGATGATCCTTGCAATGGACATTAACAGAGGCCACATATTTTTGTTCGATTCACTTCCGTCATACACACCAATGACAAAGCTGGTGAATTGGCTAGAGCCATTGACGGTCATAGTACCATCCTTACTTCACTATTGTGACATGGATCGATCGAAGCCAGACCTATCCACAGCCCGTTGAATCTCGCGACCTATAAACGTCGACATATAACACGGGTCGCTTGATTGTGGCATCTTCGCAATAAAACTACTGGAACACTTGGTGACTGGTGCTGATCCATTTGTAATCACTCAGGAGAAGATGAGTGAATATAGGATGCAATTAGCGTGTCAGCTATGGGCAAACACTCCATATTTTTTATATGTATAGAACATTGTATTTTTTATTGTATGTAAAAATATTCATTTATTTTTTTATATATGTAAAAATATTCATTTATTTTTTATGTATGTAAAAACATTCATTGTATAATTGAACATATATTTTTTATGAAAGTTCAAAGTTTAATATCAGAATTTTATCAGAACATGCATTTTTTATTTATAATAGAGCTACTGCTTTTTTCATTGTATTATTGAACATCTATTTTTTTATGTAAGTTCAAAGTTCAATATCAGAATTTTATCAGAACATGCATAATTGAGTTTAGAACATTATATGGTTCAAGGTTCAAAGTTCAAAGATTGAGAAAGCGAGATGTTGAGAGAGGGTGAGATTGTGAGAGAGAGAGAAATTGAGAGAGCGGGATTGTAAAAGAGAGCGGGATTGAGAGAGCAACATGTTCAGAAAAAGCGAGATTGAGAGAACAAGATGTCCAGAGAGAGCGAGATTGAGAGAGAGCGAGATTCATGGAAAGCGAGATCGTGAGAGAGAGCGAGATTGAGAGAGTATTTGTTATCCATTTTGTTATAAGTATGACAATTGAGAGAGTATGAAGTCATTGTTTTTTTGTTATACTTATAAAGATTGAGAGAGTATTTGTTATCCACTTTTGTTACAAGTATGAAGATTGAGAGAGTATGAAGTTATCCATTTTTGTTACAAGTATGAAGATTGAGAGAGTATGAAGTTATTGTTTTTTGTTTTCAGTATGAAGATTGAGAGAGTATGAAGTTATCCATTTTTGTTACAAGTATGAAGACTGAGAGAGTATGACGATGGAGAGAGTATGAAGATTGAGAGAGTATGAATATTGCTATTATATAAATACTCCAGCTTGTTATTGTTTTTGGTTTACAAGATGAAAGTATGAAGTATGAAGTGTTACAAGTATGAAGTATGTTACAAGTATGACGTATGAAAAAATGATCAATGGTATTTATAACTAAACTGGATGAGGGATGTTTGTGTCTTGGTCTCTGGTATTTTCGGCACGTCGCACGGTTGTAAGTAGTTCAGTACAATTTTGGCGGTTATGTCCATAATTCCCACACCGACCACACTTCATTTGTCTGCGAAATTCTCCTCTGGATGGTATTCTTCTCACTCTCCATTCCCAGCTTGTGGCATAAACTTCGGAGGAAGGATAATCTTTTCTACGTATCCAGAAGGTCTTTTCCATTCAGATATGTAGCCAAGTGGATTTATAGGCTCCGCATACGCAGTTATTAGAGAGTCAACTATATAAAATTGACTGCAAAGGCTGTGGGTGAGTATATTTCTTTCCTTGGCAGCAACAATTGCATGGGAACACGGGATACCAAGTGAGTCGAATTCCTTACACGTGCATTCCTTCGTATAAAGATTGACAATACCGTTCAATCGATTATCTTGCACATGTACCCGATAACAATCAATAGGCTCCACTCGATATCGTCTGCCTTTATCAGCTTCACTTGCCAATCGGGTTTCACAGTAGTCAGAGTGCAAAGTCGTTCGAGATGCCCAGTAATTCCTTCGTTCGTAGAACCATGATTAGAGCATTTCTCTAACATGTTCAATCAAGCATACTATGGGCATCAGTCGATACTCTTTAGTTAAGGAATTGAAACACTCTGCACTGTTGGATGTCATGTTATCATATCTTCGTTCTATTTGGTAAATCCGTGCCCACCTTTGAAGACTGATGTCTTCTAAATATTTCGTGACAACACTATCTCTAAAACTGCGGAGTTCGTCCCATTTTGTCTGGAACTCTATCATGCGAAATGCCCTTGCTGCATCTCTAAATATCCCAACAACCGTGCTACTCTTAAAGTTTGTAACAAGATTTTGTTCTATATGCCATGTGCTCAATCCATGAAATGTTGTGGGAAAAAAATGCACGAATAGCATTGCCGATAGATCCATCCTATTAGACACAAACACCAGATTATTGGGTTCTCCGATACTGCATTTCAAGTTTGACATAAACCATTTCCATGATCGATCGGTTTCATTGTCCACTATTACATATGCTAGTGGGTATAATTGATTGTTCCCGTCCATAGAAACCGAAACCAATATGGTGCCTTTGTATTTTTCTTTCAAGTGCGACCCATTAACAATAATACAAAGCCAACAACTTGCAAAACCTCTAATACAAGGCCCTAATGCCATAAACATATACTTGAAATGCACCTCATCTTCAAGTTTGATCTCAAAGACTGTACTTGGATTCTCTATTTTTAGCGCTTCTCCATAGGCATGTAGTATGAAGTATGAGTATTCTGGAGTACCTCTAGCGAGATCATATGTGGCTTCCCTTGCACGTCACGCTTTATCATAACTTATGTTCACGCCATAATCTCTCCTCATATCCTCAACGATATGACAAGGTTTATAAATACGTCCTATGCCCGTGAACTTATCTTTGATGAGTTGACCAACTATTGTAGTAGTTGCTTGTCTATGGTCGTGATTCAAAATTTCTATGGAACATGTGTACGAACTACAGTACTTTGTGATCTTGAATATATCAGACCCTTCCATTTTGACTGCACGAAGGCTCCACTTACATGTCTCCCCAATGCATTTGATAGTGAACAGAGATTTGGTTGATTTCCTGACCTTAAATTCAAAATTTTTGTTGTTGGACAGAATAGACAATCTCATTTTCAAGTCCTTTTTGCTAAAAAATAGTTGACCAACTTCAACGTCCTTTGTCCCAGATGAAGAGGTGCTAGGCATAATCAACTCTGTCCTATGACTTGAAGACACAGATGGTAGAACCAATGAAGCTGTTGTAGAACGACGCACATCTCCATGATCACGATCCATTTCATTCAATTCTGTTGGTTGCTCATTCACATCCACATCCACTGAAAGACCACAATCCATATAATCGAATGTTGATGGTACAGTGTTGGTAGACAATGGAATATCATCCTCTTCCCGACGAAACTGATATGATTCCTCGTATTGTCTGTCCACAGCCGTATCATCATAACTCATATTTCCAAACCCCATTCCAACCCTTTCGTCTGTTTAGACTTCAACATTACAGCTATCTGAAGTCTACTAAGCTCTTCTCGCAAAAGAAAGAAGTGAAGATCATCATCATCCATTATGTATTGTGGAGGGGCTTCAAATTCAAGATTATATTTAACCTTCAGGATAGAATCAAACTCTGAAGAACTGACTTTTGTAGCCCTGTAAATGCGAGATTTAAGTTCTTCATGATTCACTGTAGGGGGCACAACAATTCCTTTCAACTGTCCCCCAATATATGAACTTTCATTCTCATCCCATTCACCTCCAAATCAAATAAATAGACACTTTTCTGTCATCCTACAAAGCAAGAGAACATTTGTCATTAAGTTGTACAAGCAATTGAAGTGTATTCTCGCTCTCTCTCAAAATCTCGCTCTCGCTCTCGCTCTTGCTCAAAATCTCGCTCTCTCTCTTACTTTTCCTCTTTCTTACTCTCTCCCAATACAAAATTTTGTAATTCTACCCTTCCAGAAATAACACATAAAAAATAATTAAACAGACTCAAAATAATTTACCTTTCTGAAAAAGTTGTTCCTTTCTGAGAAAGCCTCGTCTTGGAAATCCCCGTTCGAAAAATCTTCGTTCAACAAAACACCGGCGAAAATCAGAGAAGTAATCACCTTTGAAATGAAGTTTAGAGTTTAAATAAATCACCATTGTATTGTGTTTAGGTATTATTGATTTGATTTGAGGGTTCCGTCGTGACATTTTGTCAAATCAACAGTACACTGACAAACAATCACATCAAACCAGGGAATTTCAAGCGAGAGCAAGAGTGAGAGCAAGAGCATTTAATCAGACAAGAGCGAGATTTACCACGTGAGGCCGGTGTAAAGACAATTTACGTAATTTGGTTTGACGATGATGTCAGCTGCGGGTCAATTGACATTATTTTTTAAGAATGGGTCATTTCACATTTTGGGCCCAATTTTTGGGTCATCCGTACAAATTTCCCAAAATACTTGAGTTGACACATGCCATTTTTTTTTAAAATGATTAAAGAAATATATATATTTTTGTGTAAAGAAGTATTGCTCTCATCTATACAACACAAATTCTAAATCTCACAAGACAGTTTGCTCTGACAGGCAGATATAAGCATCGCTATGAATTAATCTGTACAGGATCCTAACCATTACAGCTGAAACGTTAGATCGTGATTCAATCTGAGTCCACGGAGATTTTGCTTTGTGTTTTATCATTAATATGATTTATCTCTACCTTAACCTTTTTTTTTTTTTTTTTGGTTTCAAATGTATGCATTCTCATCGTTTCGTCTTATTTATAAATAAAGAAGATGATAGTTTTAATTTTTGCTGATTTGAAATATCTGCTTGGTGCAGAAAGCACTTGGATCAATTTGAAATAGGTATATCCATCTGATCCAACAATTAGCGTGGAAGTTCTATGCCAAAGTCTAGTACTACTATGTGGTTCTATCACTATGTGAGAAATTCACTTCTCAAGGAATATAAAGTTCCTGACATCTGCAACTTTATGTATGTAAATTTCTCAATAGATCAATTACCCGAGAACTGTTACTTTTCTTTCAACTTAAACTACTTCTACCTTTCCTTTAGTTTGGCAATTCTTGCAGGGTTATGTTTCTATACCTTGAAGAAAATTTCTGCATTGAGCTTAAATCTTCTACATGCCTATTTCATCAGGCAGTGTCAAAGGGAACGTGGGAAACAAGAAACTGATGTTATACTTCTGTCCATGGAAAAGTGAGGTATAAACTTTCAAATGATCATGTCAAAGTAATAATAGGTTCCTTTTCAAGTAGAAAAAATCAAGCATTCCCTTTAGCAGTTGCTAATATAATCTAATTAAATCAATGTCTTGTATCACTTCATTTTTTTTTTTTTGAGTTCTTCCTTTATGTTGACTTTTAGCAAATGACCTCTAAGTGCGATTATCTGTCTCATCATAGATTTCCTCCTGCAGTGAACATCAATTAAGACTAGAATAATCAAACTTTGTAACATTGATAGGAAGATAGAATTGTAGATAGAGGATGTGCTATACCTGTAAAAGCTCCTCAATGACATCTTCAAGTGTTATGATGCCGATTGCTTCCCCCTCTTCAGAGAGCTTGGGCAACAGGTCATCGGCAATATGCAAGACCTCTGAGTTGAGGTCTTTGGACCATTTTTTACTTCCAGAGAACTTTCGGTAGGAATTACTACGATCGACAAATGTGTTTAACCTTTTTAGCGATCTCTTGCTCTTTAAACTCTTTTCCTGTTGATGATTTTCACCATCGATATCCACTTTCACATCGTTTGCTGCATGTTCATTTGTGTTATAGGTATCATTGTCAAAGTGAAGAAGCCAAGTTAAGTAGAAATGAAAAAGGTAAATGCTTACCCTCAAGTTGATTTCCGTTGACAGACTTCTCTGGATTTTCTTTTTCTCTAACGACAACAGCCATATGACTATGACCTTTCTGGAAATCATTTAGAATGTCGTATAATGGGATTGTTTTTGAGACCCTGATGGACAAGTTTGGATTTTTAGTGAAAATGAAAGTTCTTTTTTTCTTTCAACTAGGAAATGCGTTTTATATTTAGGTTTTGTAACTATGTTCTTCGATTTAACCCAAGTGAAGGGGTTTCTATAATCACATTAGCCTAAATGAGCAGGCATTCATTTGTATGTTAACATAAGCCTAGTGGGAAGTAAACAAGGAGTCCAGAAAGAATCCTCATTTTGCTTACTGCTGCATTAGTATCCATTACTGATGATTAAAGAATAAAAAATCATATGGCTGATAGTGATGGGGAATGATGTGGTAGTCCAGCTTCTCTTAGATCAGCTGTGTTATCTGAAAATACTTCCTAATATGGAGTATACAGAAAAATTAGGGGCATAAAAGTACCTTGGAATTTTCCGAATTGGGAAGTTCTTAATTGGTACCCCATCTGGTGAAAGCCTAGTTATTAAATTTTTCACCTACAATTTAAATATGAAGATTTCAGGTAAAAGAATGTTACTGTTATTATTATTACTAATTGGCATGGATGAACATTACCAATATGAGGCCAATGATATTTGTAGGGCGTTCATAGAACACAGGCACTCTGCTATGTCCTTTCTCCAGAATTAACTTGATCAAGTTGCTGCATTGTTTTCATCAATATATTTATTAGGATGGAGGAAAGAAGAAGAATGAAGTTGGTGCATTTCTCTGTGGGGAAGGTGATGATCAGCTTAGGTAGTAAACCTGTCAAGGTTAGCGTTAATATCGATCCCAAAAGTTTTAGAAATGGGAGTCATGACATCTCTCGCGACCTTCTCAGTGAGTTCTAGTGCTCCTCCTATTATGGTTGTTTCATCTCGTGTCAACTCTCCTCCTTTTCCAGCCTGCAGTTTTAAGGAACCAAACTTAGCCTCACAAAAGAGAACATGAGTGAGAAAGACAGTTTACTTGTGTTTGAGACAAATTACCTCATTTCCATGAAAATCTACAAGTGTTTTCAGTTCTGCTCTACGAAACAAAGCTTTATGGTCTTTACCCAATGAAAAGTCCAATAGCTAGTCAAAATGAAATCAAACAATCAATTTTTTGGGTTTTTGATACTGTTCTGTTTCCACCCACTTGGGGACTAAAACTGCGATTCAGTTCATTCTTGAAAAATTGAAATTAGACGGCATGAATTGAGACTCGTGTATATAGATATGCATATGTACTGTTTTTTCTGTTTTTTCTTTATCGTTATGTTTGTTAACCTTTTCTTTTGTTATGCCATGTACTTCTACCCTACAAATGTTTTAAAACTAGATCACAAAACAAATATAGTGAATGAACAACTTTTTGTTATTAAATGTGCTTTAGCAATCAAATTTGGCTGAAGAAAACAATTACCTTGCTTATAGGATATGCAACAGGAAAGCAAATACAAACAAGAACCCTTACAAAAGGGGTCACTGTTGCACCAATTGCTAAACCATATCTAGAACAAACAGCTTGAGGAATAATCTGCAGAAAGGAAGCAACACATAAGAACATGCCCTTAACCTTGTTCATTAACTTGGCCTAAAAGCTACATAACTTGTTCTCACTAAGAATACTAACAAAGGTAATTAAGTGAAAGTTTGATATATCACCTCACCAAATAATAAGATCAAAGTGACAGAGATCAATATAGCTCCCCAAGCTGTCACCAAGCTGTCCAAAAATATTGGAAGTGCCTGTTAAAGCAAATGCAAAACTATGATGTGTTTTCTTCAGCTGATACAATACAACAAAAAGCTTAACTTTCCAACAGTTTACAATTACCTCCATGGCTGCAGCATTACAGATCAATAAAGTGCAAAGCAGCAAGTGTTGTCTTCTAACAACTGGCAATATCCTTGCTGTCATGTTGATGAGAGATTGCCAAATTCTTGTTAGTAGCAAAGATTAAAAGAAAAACCCCATTGAGAAAGAAAACACATAAATTTTTCCCCAGGAAAGTGAAATAAAAAGGATGAGAATGAAGAAGAATAGATGACCAGCATGTTTACGGTGACTTGGTTTTCCAGACTTGGCAAGAACTTCAATCTCAACAAGGCTCATAGACATGAGCCCAAGAGTGAGGCCAGACATCAACCCAGCAAACAACACCAAGAAGATGACTATTCCAATGCAACCGAAAAATCCTGTAGTGCAGCAACTATATTCCACTCCCATTTTCAGTACTAGCTGCTTCTTCTCCTTGACTTGTTGGTGTTGGTTCAGAAAGAGAAGCTTCAAAAACTAGCTAAAAAAGCTCTGAAATTCTTGGAGACAGGAAAAAGAAGACATCCTATGGTTGTTCCATCTCAGATTCTGTATGGTTAGTTAATTGGTGTGTGGTTAATTTGGTTGGTATGTTTAGCTTCTTTTGTATCAGAAGGATTTCACTTCATACAAGGTGATTTGAATCGTGTTTTTATACTTGAAACTTTTGCATTTCTACAATTTTAAGCTGAGTTTTTTTTTTTAATGACTTTTGAGGATAGGTTTATCCAAAACACCATTGGTAGTGTTTTACTATACAATCAAACCAAAGGAGAATTGAGCTATAGATAATAAAGTGCATTTTATTCTATTCTAGTAGGCAGTATGTATTAATCTTTTGTTAAGCTTCTTTTAATTGTGCTATTTGTTAATAGCAACAAGCTCCCTATATTGTTATGATATTGTCTTGGGGTAACTTCTTATTGATTTATTTTTGGTTTCACCTACTCAAAATAGATTTATATTAATAGAAATAATTTTCTTCATTTTTATACTATGGATCTCTTCTTTCGACTTAAGATCTCTTTTATTATGGAACGTGTTCATTATGTTCCATTTCCTAGAAAGTTGTAGAAATTCCCACCTTAGTGAATCATAACCACTCTCCAAGTGCAAACTCTTTGTTTGTTTTTTTTTGTTTTTTGTTTTGTTTTGTTTTTTGTTTGTTTTTTTTAAATATTACACTCTTGAACTAAGCATTAACGATTTGAAACTAAAATTGAAAATTTAATGATACTAATGGAAATTATATTTTGTTATACAAAAGTTTAATATATCAAAATAGAAAATCTCATGGTGTTAAGGACTACCATTTGCAACCGAAAGATAAAATAAAGTATTAGAACAATATAGAAAATATGATAAGATGATACTTGGACAGAATGGACAGATTAATTGACCGTTGTGACAAGAACAGAAAGCTTTGAACATATTCTATACTTGTTCTTGAAGATGAGAAAATACATCCAGCTCATAACCAAGTCCAAATTTAAATCAAATTTAGTCATTAAGGACTCATTTTACAATAATTTTATTTATTAATTTTAACAGAGATTTTGAAACTAAATCTCAATAAAACATGAACTTTGATCTAAAATATTAATTTCATAACGATATTAAAAGATATAAATTCCCAATTAAGAATATTTGAAATCTTTACTTGCAATGGTGAAAAATATGAATGTGAATCTGATTCCCAATTGTTGCAGTCCGTCGAAAAAAGTGAGAATTGATGGAATATTAAACATTGTTTCTTAGTGACAGATGTAGTTTCTTCTTTTGCAAATATGCTTTACACACTACACAATTTCTGCTCTTTATTTTTATTTTTATTTTAGGTTAAAATCTTAAATTCTCTGAACTCTAAGATTTTTAACCTAAAGTAAAAATGGATGAGTGATAATCTAAAATTATTACAAATTTGAAAATAATCTTAAATTACTACAAATTAGAAGTTAGTAAATTGTAACTTTAATAAAAATTCAAGAACCAAAAGTGGTCTAAAACATTTATTTTATTTTTCCGTTACTTGAAATTTAATCTTAGAAAAGGTAATAAATGTTTTTTCTACTCAATTTTACTTAGATGGACATATATTTCACACCTATGTAAACACTTATCGCAGTTTTATCAAAATTTATTTTTAACTAATGAAGCTCCGTTCAATTCTGATTATTCTCTATAGTTTTGTTTACCTCACAAATATTTTAGTGAAAATCTAAATATATAATTTTTAAATATAAGCGGAAGTGTGTAACTAGACCTTAATGCTAAGTTGTATTAGATTGGTTTTGTAATTCAATAGTTGAGGTTAGGTTATAGAACATCCAACAAAAATGATTAATTTATATCATAAAGAAATATGGGAAGAAATCTATGAAAATGCTATCAAGGAAAGAAACTGCTAATTTGTTTTTGTTTTTTTTTTGGAAAAAAAAAATTATGACTATCTTGGTAGATAAGATAATCGTCACCTTTTGGAGTTGTTTGGGGGACATGATATAAGATGTGGGGAGTTCTGATGTCTGGAGAGTTCTAATGTCTAGAGAGTTCTGATGAGTATGTTCAAGCATTAAGATGATAAACGATACACGGAAGAAAAATGACAGTGGGATACGAAACACGTTTCGAAAATGGGCTTACAAACAATTAAAATCGGCGAGGACCTCCAAACATTAAGATGATATAGGATATGGGGATATACTATATCATGTTGGCCCCTAAACAGCCCATTTACGTAATTTGAACTAAAAAAATAATGGTCTAAAAAAGGAATTTCATATTATATTGAAATTCAATACAATAGTTTTAATTAGCATAAAGAAAAAAAGTTTACAAATTTAGAAAAACAAATAGTAGCATAATGATTGATATGAACAATTAACTCAACCATGGCTAATAAAGATCATAACCTATGGGATGGAACATCCTTGTGGATGCATATTGAGGTGTTGTGAAGGGAGAGTAGTGTGGTTAGGAGGGTTTATTCTAGTATGATTCTAAATTGATATAATAATACTTGACAACGAGTTAAATTTGGAGGATCATTACGTTAACATACAAAAAATTCATATAATAGTTGACATGTGTAAATGTGTCAGTATAATAAAAAAAATTATCGAAACACTCATTTTAAGTTGGAAGAGTCACCTTGCACATGAATTGCATAATCTTAACTTATTCAACTAAGTCCAAACTCAAATTTAATAACTTAAAAAAGGTGTGTTGGAACAAATATTGTACCAATGTGCATATTCTCTTGTTTGTGCCGACTATTAAAAAAAAAAAAAAGGGACTATTACTACTAGTAGCTCGACTATTACTTCTTAGGCCAATGTATGTTGAGAATTAGAATTTGTGGGCCTAAGTTTAGGTTGTTGGCAAGGCCTACGGGCCGGAAATATGAGCTGAAGGCTTGGCCCTGTGGGTTTGGATGATGGGCCGAGTACGGCCGACAGAAATGCCGTCCATTCAATTATTGCAAAGGCGCGTGACAGTGCGCGGGTTGAAGGGTCCCGCCATTGCCCTCTTCTCTCACTACTCAATAATCTCATTACATCAACCGCTAAAATTACGACCCCTTCCTCTCTATTTCCCACTTGCATTTCCTCTTTCTCCTTCTCTCTCCCCTCTTGTTGGATGTAACTACGCACAACGACTAATAAAACCCCAAAAAGGAAAATTTAATCTTCAGATCCAAGATCTGGACTTTCACACACTAAATGCTGCTGCTGCTTTCCTTCTTCTCTGATCTGATCTGATCTGAGGTGATTTTCCTAGATCCCAATATGTTTCTCTTACCTTTGTGTTTGTTTCCTTTATCTATTCTTTTAGCTCAATTTCTGTAGTTTATTCACAACTCGGAAGGAAGGTTTATACTGCTTTTTTTGTTTGTTTGTTTGTTTCTTTATTCTAATGTGAAAGATATCGACCCACAATGCTACATTACGGCGATCTATGTGCTTTCTTCAGTTACCAGTATGACATTATATTGTTTTGTCCGGTTGGTGTTTTTTTTTTTCTCCCCTCTTCAATCGTGGGCTAAATTTGCTTCTTTTCGTTAACTTTCTCGGATTTTGTTTTCTGGGTTCTAAATCTCTGAAATTATAGGCTATAAATAAGTGTTCTGCTTATGGAGACCATAAATGATGATTTAGAAAATAGATTGAGCTTTGCAGCTCGTGTTGTTTGCTGATTTACTCGATTTTGTTGGGTTGGGATGTTGGAAGTGGGGGAGGCATGGAAATGAGTGACCACAGGTGTATAGGATCTGAAATTTCCCTCAAGGGTTTCATCCAAGTGTCGGTGACTTTCTATAACAAGTTGCTACATTCAGGCCAATGATTTTAGGGACTGATGTGCATATTTTTTTAACAAAGTTTTGGTTCCATGGGATCATATTGTCTATTTAATGGATATGCAATCTAACTATCACTTGTTTATGTTTTTATCAAATGCAGATTCATATTCTTTTGAACTATTAATCATGCAACGGAGGCAACCTACTTCCACGCGTCGCAATGGAAGCTTTCCATTTGCTGGGGCCCTGAATGCAAAATCAAAATCATCTCCCTTGTTATCCATATGCCTGGTCCTTGTGGTAATTGCCATGATTGAGAATCAATTTTCTTTCCATATTTGTTTTTTTATTTCTTATCGTTTTCTTTAGACTAGTGCGGTGGGTGGATGATAATCTGTGATTGCACAGTACTTTTACCACTCAGTAAAATATAATCCATATAGTTGGTAATTGAATTTTGACCTTTTTGTTTTCTGGGTTTTCACAGGGGGCAGTTCTTCTACTTGTCTATGCTTTTAGTGGACCAGGTTCCCATTCGATTTTACATTTTATAGAGTTTTCATTACATTATAGTTTGGGCTGGTATACTTTGATTATGGTCAAAGAAATAAAAAGTGGGGGTTTGTTGTCTCATTCATTGAACTATTATTTATTAATGCAGGTTTATTTGGAGGCAGCAAGATAGTCAGCAAAATTGAAGGTAAAGTAAGATTTCCTTTTGTAGTCTCCTTGACGTTTAGGGAGCTTGCTTATCTCCCTCTTTATCACCTTTTTTTATGCTTATGCCTTTGAAAATTCTTTGACTTCTTTCAGATCACTATCCTCTAATGACAGCTTTGATTCCATTGACATACAAAATTTTAATGTTGTTTTTGAATCTATGCTTACCTAGCAATTGATAGATATTTTCCTTTGGCCTTTGGGTAAGATCCAAGATCCCAGAACATCCAAAGAGGTGAAATATTGCCCCCAACACTTCAAACTATATGAACAATGAAAGAAAAGACAGCTTCATCCTCCATTACTTGCAAAACAGAGCACGCAACAATTTGAACTTAACAGTAACTGTATCACTTTCTTGTACTTTATCTGCCATATCTGAGCCTCCCAAAAGAAGAATCCATGTTAAGACATTTACTCTTTCTAGACATTCATCTTCCATAAAGCGGTCGATAGGTCCCCTGGGATCAAGAAATTCCCAACGTCTACTATCTTCTCTCCCAACAACTCCCAGGGGTTATGGATTCCACGTACTAAATTTAATTGCATGTTTTTATTATTTTCTGGTTATTGTGGCACTAGTTTAATTTATTTTAATGAAGTAATGCATTGGCTGAAATAGTGCAGACTAAGCATTAAGGATAGCTATGTTATAAGTATACAATTAAAAATTCAGCTATGTTATAAGTATACAATTAAAAATTCAAACTGCGGCAAAATGATAAAAGGTGGAGGAAGTTGATTAGAGTGGGAAGCATCTTTGATAGATATTTCTTATGTTCTTGCACCGGTTTTATTATTGTATTGTATAGTTTGGTCTATTTTCAATTCCATATGGAAGTTTCCTAGATAAGTTTGCAATTTTATACTGTTCGTTTTCCTCCATGTCTTGATTCATTCGGAATGATGATATCACATTCATATTTCTCGTGTCTTGTTTGATGGGTTATTTTTAACTAACTTGCAAAGGCTGTGATATATAAAAATTTCATATGGTGGTTTGATAATCTTGATCAAGTTACTATGTAAGTATTTTAATGGTTAATCCTAGTGATGTTTCTATAACTTGATTGCTTCTACGAGCATTTACTTTTCAAAATTATAGTTTTGTTGGCTGAGGAGGTATTTAAACAGATAGATCGAAATTGAACCTGTAGGTGATTTTTCATGCACATTGGAGTTGCAAAGAGCAATACCCATCTTAAAGAAAGCATATGGTGATAGCATGCGTAAAGTTTTGCATGTTGGTCCCGATACCTGCTCTGTGGTATCTAAGCTGTTGAAAGAAGGTGAAACAGAAGCATGGGGCATAGAACCATATGACATAGAAGATGCTGATGGAAACTGCAAATCACTTGTGAACAAAGGCATTGTACGTGTGGCAGATATCAAATTCCCTCTACCCTATAGGGCAAAGTCATTTTCTCACGTTATCGTGTCAGATGCATTGGATTATCTATCCCCCAAATACCTGAACAAAACTCTTCCAGAATTCGCAAGGGTTTCTTCTGATGGTCTTGTTATATTTACTGGTAACTGTTTGAAAGCTCTATGCAACATCATAAAGATATCTTTCTATTGCATCATAATTTCACTACCAAGCACTTTCTGTTTTACACTCTTCATTTTCAACTTTTTTTTGAAGTGTATCTGCTGTCACTCTGGAAACTCCACAATCATGTGGTGAATATCCTCATTGAATGTTGGATGCTCTGTTCCTACTAACTGTACAAGTTAGGTACAGAGGATTTGAATCTAGGATGGAAAACTTAAGTTAACTAGCATTTTCCAGTTGAGCGATCATTGAGGATTAAGATTACTTTGTTTTGAGATAAAAGCTGCGACTAATGTTCAAATGTTTCACTTCTTTTCTTGACCCACAAGGAACCAATTGGAAAGTTCCTCTCAGCTGATTGTCACTATAACAATCATACACAATCATTTGGACTATAAATCTTGTCACTACGTTATGGATACTGAGAAACAACTAATAAAATTCAGAGTCTTCTCTATTGCATATCTTGTTTATTCTATTTCTCTTGCTAACAACATTTTGATGCTGGTCTTCATTATTTCTTATCCAATATTAATATTACTCCATTTGATAGGGAACTTGACCTTTTACTGTCTCTCTTTTGTCTAGGTTCCCCTGGCCAGCAGAAAGCAAAAGTAAATGAGTTATCAAAGTTTGGACGGCCGGTAAGCTACTACTTATTGCATGTTATTTGAATCTTGTGTGAGCCATCTTTATTGGATATGCTCATGCATAATGATTTTGTGTTTCTCACAAAAAATTATAAACAATATGGATGATATGTGAATTCACAGATGTGATTGCTAGTGGAACTATAATGAATAAGCAAGCTTTTAAAACGTAATCATATGGCTTCCATAGTTGTGGTTTAAGTCATATTACAATTAAGAAGCTGTACAAAGTTGTTCTTTCATTTTGTCTCAATGAAAGTCGTTTTTATAAAACATTTAGGTATTGATTTTTTTCTCTCTGCACAATTTTTGCACGAATCCAGCATTAGGAAAGTTGTACATTGACCCTTCCTCAAATCATAGCCTATCTAAGATTAAATAAATTGCAATGTTTAAATTTTGAAAATTTGCTTCTCTGTTGATTGTAGGTAGACTTTGTATCTCTATGTTTTTGAAAACTATATATACAATGCAATCACAAACCTTTTTGTAATTTATCATCGAGTCTATTTTACAGTTTACAGTGTTTTTTGATATTTCATAATTTGGGATATCTGTTGTTTATTTAAATTTTCAAGAATAACTTTAATTACAATGAGAATTCAGCTGACTAACATAATAAAGAGAGTTATGAAGAAAGGGTAGTGAACAATTTGAAGATTGAAGATTGTTCATACCATCAATGAAATTGTTTCTTATAAAAAAAATAGTAATAAATAAATAAATATAAATTTGAAGATTTAATTTCTTGTATATTGTTGGTAAGCTGGAGAGCTAGAGATATGACCTATAGAAAATCATTTTTTAAGGATTGTTCGATAATCTTCTTTTAGATAAGCTTGTGACAATACCTTTTGCTTGCCCTTGATTCATTTCTGTGCCCCCATTTGGGAATCCAAAGACAAGCATTTCTGAAATCTCTCTTCAAATTAAGCTTGTTTAGTGTTAGGAGTGCAAACAAAATCATACATTGGTTAGGGAAGAAAGATCTATGGTACGTAAGTGAGGATAATTATCTCAACTGGTATGATGCCTTTTGGGGTGGTTCCAAAAGCAAAGTCATGAGAGTTTATGCCCAAAGTGTATAATCATTCTATTGTAGAAATAGGTGGAGATTCCGTTGTCCTTATCATTTAGCTTGAGGCTCATTTCCTTTTCCGTTTCACTTTTGTAGGCTCCCTTTTATTTTGGATTTCTGGTTTGGTATAGCCCATGCTTTTGCCTTTTCATTGTTGTTAATGAAAGTTAGGTTTCATGAAAAGAAATAATATGCTTTATACTTATCATATTTTTAAAACATTGCTAACTCAGCTTATTATCACAAACTAAAGGTAGACGTTTCCAACAAAATTGTTTGGGTTAATTCTTTTATAAATAATAGTTGTTACGAATAGACTATAGTTTTTGGAGGAAAAATATGAGTAGAAGTATCTGAGTTTCAGACTTTAGACATTTGTATAGAGCTGGAAGCTCTAGGTGGGTATGTGAAGGAACAACCGAATGTTTAGAGGGTTGGATAAGGATTCTAATGATGTTTGGGCTCTTATTAGGTTTTGTGTTTCCCTTTGGTTTCAACTTCAATTTTTTTTTTAACTATTCTATAGGCACTATTTTGCTGACCCTTTTCTTTAGCGGGGTTCCATTTTGGGGGCATTTTTTTCTGCATGCCCTTATATATATATATATATAATATTTTTCCTCAATGGAAGTGGCTGCTTTATCTAAAATGAATGATTGAAGAAGAAATTTAAAGGGGTAAAAGTAAAAATTTAAGGAATCATATACATTAAAGAGGTTAAAAAAATTAGATTTTGGCCACAGCTTAATTTTCAGATTTTCATTTTGGTGTAAGCCTTTATATCAGACATGGACTAGTCAGATTAGTACTCAGTTTTAGAATTTCCGCTCTACTTTTTAGGATATGATGAGAGTGTTACGGAGGTGTCAACCTAGTTGAGATGTCCTGGTGCATTTATTGATCCTCTGTTTTGTTTTCTAGTGTTTGTTTCCTTTCATTCTCTTGTAACATCTTTCATTATCTTAATGAAGTGGGTTGTTTCTTGTTAAAAAAAAAAAAATACATTAAAGAGGTTTATGTCTAATGCTTTAAGCTTAAGATACCTTCATGAAGTGAACATTGGGAGACCAAAAGCCCCACCATACAACAGCGAGTAAATATCTTGATTCAATCTCAAATTGGATGAATTAAGACCGAAAATAGTTAGAGCATATGTTTTACATGGTATACTAGACGTTCATAATATGGTTGTTTTTTCTTTTGATAAGAAATAATATGGTTGTGTGATTTCATTAATGTAATGGATATATCGATTTTTTGAGAGAGTAATGGATACATTACTTCATATTTGAAGGCCAAAATGCGGAGCTCGTCTTGGTGGATTCGATTTTTTGTCCAAACAAGCTTAGAAGAGGACGAAGCCGCTGCCAAGAAATTTAAGCAAGCAGCAACCAAGCAGTCTTACAAGCCCGGCTGCCAAGTTTTCCATCTCAATTCATACCATTGATATCAAGTCACAAGATATGAAATTATTTTCTTACCCTCTTTTTTGTCTCCTTATCTTGTCATTCTTATGTTGTAAACAAACATAAGAGAAGCTAGGGAGGTGGAGAATCCGCAATTGATGTACGCTTTTTGTCTTTTTCTTCTTTTGATGGTGGGCTGGGGGAATATTATTGGCACAAAATTGTCAACCACAGGAGATTTTAGTGTTCTCAAGTTCTTACGTTACGATATATTAATTATTTTTATTTAATGAGATAAATACAACTGATATTCATATCGTTTTGGCTCTTTGCTTTCTTAGTATGTTTTCTACCTATTACTCGTCCTTCTCACTCAATCGATTGGACTCTGAACTTCAGCAAGCATATATCTGATGCATCCTGCCGAGATGTTGATAGTGTACAGTAATTTATCTTCTAAACTTTAGATTGTTGTTTCTACTGGAGTTTTTTTTTAGTACAAAACAAATGTGCGCAGAGATTGTCCATGTTATTCTCATGAATACAGTTACAAGTAACTTTAACTCAATGGCTGTCTTCTGAATCCATGCATCCTTGAAGTTTTCGTAGTACATAGAATTGTGTTGGTATTAAATGGTAATGTCTATTATAGCAAAATCTCGTTTCCTGGAAAATGGGTTTCAATTGTTCATCAAGAGAGTCAAGGAATGCTATCAAATTATCGAGATATTCCATCCATTCTTTCAACCTTGTAGTTTAGAAATGACTTGAGCTTGAAGTGGATATGAATTGCTTCCATATCTTGAAGTCTACAAGACAATTTTGAATTGCTAAGTGCCAGATTGTAGAAAAAATATAATAAATTTGATTTCGAATTGAAACCATTGATGATTTTAGTTATTGCTGTGTTTCTTTTCCATTTTCCTGTGAAGTATCCTGTCATGCTTATGCTTAACAGATTTGAATATCATGCAATATATAGCCTGCCACCTAAACAGCCCTGTGAGAGAAAATCAGAGGGCTTTGAAAAACAGAGGCCCAGGATGCGATTGAAGCTACATGGTTGTATCCGTGCTAACTTTGACGATCAAAGCCAACCTTTGAGAGATTTTGTTAAGAGGTTAGTAATTGGTTAATTATGATTAGCTTTCTCAGTAGGACTATTTTTTTATGCCAGGTTTCAAAACCAAGAAATGATTTGGGCCTTATTGATTGCTTCATCAATTCGCTTAGAATCTTCCAATTCCGTATCATTTCAATTCTGACACATCATCTTCTTGTTTTAAATGTTTAACACTCCCAAGTTCCAACATGATATAATTCCAAGGAAACTCTGTCCATAGTGAAAAGGCAAGTGCTTGAATGGTACTGTTCAGGTTGTAAATAGATATAATTGTATGCAGCAGTCGGGTTCTTTGCAACCAATTTCTGCCAACTTTGATACAGTGCCATTATAAAAACATGAAAATTGTTGTTTTTTTTACCAGAATGATGGGTCCTGATCTCACTGGGTCAGGGTCCTTGAATGTTTTGTGAAATGCTGGTTCATATGTCTATCTGGCCCATCTCAGCTCTTGGTGTTTCCCATTTAGGAACCCATCATCCAATCGTTATTAATTTTCCAGATTACAAACTATGTAGCTATTCATCTCAGTAAACCCAGCTGGCTGTGGGTCAATCCATCTTCCTTCATGGGCCTTTCCAAGTACACACCCACACATAAAACACACACAGCCAAACCAAAAATGGGCTAGCTTCATTTGAATCACACCATGTTCTCCAAATCATTATTTCTTGAGAGATTTTGGGTTTTCATCTCTGGTTTTTTCCAACTCTGAATCCACATGCATACACTTGCAACATCCCTTCTAACTTTGCTGGCAATTTGAGCAATCGCAAGGCATACATACTCAAAATTCATTCATTTGTAAGCTTTGAAATTGGAACTTTGTGTAGAGAGAATGGTTTGTATGTGTAATGTAGTAGTCATTTTCATGAGTTTCGAGACATGACAGCTTAGTCTCTAATTATGTGGTGGACCTTGCCTAACTAGCTAGCTGAGCAAATAGCTATAGCATGTCTGTAAATGGCCATAGCCAACTCCAATTTGCAGGCTTGTGACTAGTCACACACTGTTGAGGCCCCAAACTCCAACTCACACCACCACCCACTGTTTGATAAACCAATGGCATGCAATGTGGCATTAAACCTTGACTAGTTTAAGGTTCATTCCATGTAATACTTTTCTCCAGAAGAACCCAACTGTTCAAATTATTTAGGAAAATGAAGGGTCAAAAAACCAGTAGAAACAAAAACCAGTTAAATCAAGGTGAAAGTGTTAGGTAGCAGAAGAGAGAACACAGCTGGATTTTGGAATGGAGTGTAAAGAAAAATGGTCCCTATTGTCCTGAAGGAGCAGCACTGTTAATTTTGTAGAAGTGGGTGAATATATCAGCTTTTTTTTTTTTTTTTTTTTTTTTTTTCTTTTATATTTTGGGGGTGTGAGTGAAAGGACAAGAGCTTAATGGCTCCATGCTGAGTGTCATCAAAGCTTAGCGGCTAATGACCCACTTGCATATAATTGGTTTAGCGACAAAATCCTGGTCTACACCATTTCAATGCTCCTTTCAAGTTAATAAATACTTTGGACGGTTTGGTTTTCTTTTTGGACTTAGGGACATTTCTTTTCTCTGTTGTCTGCTCCAAAATCTGTAGATCTACCAAATTCTAGTCAATTTGCGATCATTGAATGTCTGGATGTTTTCTTTCTCTTTCTCCTTTCCATATTTTGACAAGCAATTTCCTCTATAACAAAACATAACTATTACATTGAGAGTTAAGAGCAGAGAAGCCATGGTTGCCATTCCAATTTGTAGGATAAACTCAACACAACCACTGGTATTGATCTTCTGAGAGAGAGAGAGACTTGATTAAAGTAGAGATTTGTGTTAATTAAGGAGATGATTAGTTGGAGATTAGTGAAAGAATTGAAGTATAAACTAGAGAGAAGAGAGGTTAAAAGGGTCCTACAAAATTGAAGGAGAGGAAACAAAGAGGGTCCATGGGAGTGTCTCCTCGGAAGAGGGTGAGGAATGGACTAACGTGAGGATCATGTTAGTTGTCACCGTAAGAGATTGTCTCATGAAATGGTCACTGAATCTTATGTGTGTAAGGTTTAAATGGTGGTGGTGGGGGCAATTAACCGAGGTTTTCACATGCCCTAATAACCCTTCTTCCTACAAATCACGTGGTCTTTCCTAATTAATTATTACCTTAATTTATAAATTTAGTTTTTGAACCTTAAAAGATATCATTTGGTCTCTAACCTTCTAAAACGATTTGATACCTCCATCTTTAAACTTTCAATTTTATTTATAATAGGTCTCTGGCATTTTTAAAGATCTTAAAAATTAATCAATCTATAATATTCAAAATTCGAATTTTGTTTTTGAAACTCTAAACTCTCAATTTTGTGTTTAGTAGATTTATGGAGTTTAAAAAATATCGAATAGGGTCAATGACTTATATAAAATTGAAAATTCAAAAACCTAGTGGACAAAGAACCGAAAGGATAAAGATTTATTAGATATTTTGTTAACAATTCAGACCTATTCCGTAGGTCTCACAAATAAACTTTTTAGATTAAATAACTCCTCTCGTTGTTTTAGAAATTTAGGGATTAAATAGATTCAAAGTAATTTAAGTAATTATTATTCTCTCTCACACATTGATCCTAATTGGGGTTTTGTTCTAATTAATTGAATGAGGGTTTCGTACTTGGAAACAAAAACACTGCTACTTATCACCGCACACTACGGTTCACTCTTAATTTGCACCAACCTACATACCTGTCCACAACTTAAATGCATTGACATTTGTCTTAATCCTTCACTTGTATGTTTGTTTAAAGACTTAAAAGTGATGGTTAATTAGATTCTTTTTTTGTTTTTAGTTCTTCCACTTTCTGCATTATTTCTTGTCTTCAACTGCATCAGTTAAAAGAACACATTTTTAGCTCATGCATATATTTGGTTCATGTTATGCTTGCCTTTCTATATTGGGTTCTTTTTGACTAATTATCTTATTGGCTCATTGTAAATGCACACCTAAGAACGTGAAAACAAAAGGTACAATAATAGGGATTATCAAATATTGTAAAAATGTTTCACTTTGCCTAGCTACTCTCTCTTTACTGTCAAACTTAACTATGTTCTTAGTTTCTTGGCATATCAAATATTTGAATCCCACCCCTACTCCTAAAAAAGAAAAAAAACATATATTTGTAAATGTTTTAATAAATTATAAAGCTAACCAATTCAAATTCAAAATTTCCTAAATTATTCTAGAAATATCCCCCACAGTCAGAAACCTCAATCCTTCAGAATCCTTAAAATACAAAAAAAAAAAAAAGAAAAAAAAGAAAAAAGGAAAAAAAAGAAAAAAGGAGAGTTTTAAGGAAAAAAAGACGACGAAGAAGAAGTACAAAGAGCAGGGCGTGATTAACAGTCAAAGTATTAGAACAGTAACAGATGTATTAGGGAGGAATAATTAATGAATGAAGGATCAAAGTCCAACAAAGATAAACCCAAAATCATATCGATAAGCTGCTAAAGGGACCGAATTAATTAATAAAAAAACTAGAATATATTTAAATTATAATATAATACAAGAGTATTTATATGATCTGGTTTTCTAATCAAGAAAATTTGGCATCTTTCTACCATGTCCTTCCCTTGTCTGCCCACAGCGCCCAAAGGCTTATTTGTCACACATTTTCATTTTGCATCAATCAGATCATTCTCCCAAAATAAGAGACCTCTAATTTATTACACACTCTCTCCAGTTTCTCCCTGTGGACATCTTTTGTTTATAAATTATTAATATGAAGTTACCTTACCACCCTCGGAATTCCTCTAGTACTTTCTTCTGTTGTTTTCCTTTCCAAAATATAATATTATGTTAAATCAATGCTCTCTAATTTCTCTAAATATATATAAATGTCTTAATTAATCATACCCCAATTTAGACATACAAGAAAGAGATAGAGAGAAAAACATAGGGGTTTGTTCTTTTTAATGATAATATATATGGTCCACTTTTTTTTTCTATTGTCTTGTACAAATTTGTGATGCAAATGTTTTCCATTTCAGAATTTATTTGTTTCCTTTCTCTTGAGACATTGGGAAACACTCAGACATATTAAGAATCAACAAAAGGCAAAGGAACCATGACCTGTCTCTCTCCATTTGTTTGTTTTTTTTTTTTTAATGGAAGATTTTCTTTTTTTTTCTTTGTTTTCTTTTTGAAGACGAAGCTGAATAAAAATGAATGTTTTTTTCCCTAAAAAAAAAGTTTAAAAACGAGAAAAGATATGGCCTCCAAATTGGGGAACGAAAGTGGCCGTCACTGCCACACTTACCAACCTCGACCTGTATACCATAAAGAATGAAACCCTACATCTTTTCTTTTACTATACATTATATTAAACAAGAACGTAATATTCTCTTTACTTCTTCCAATTAAAATATAAGCTTCCCTAATGAAAGCTTTAAATTTTCACTTTATCGTATATTTGTATGACAAAAATATATGCATCATAAGATTAATTGAAAGCTTGCCTATGATAAAGATAAGTACATCTACTTTGATTTTAAATCAAAGGATCTTGCACTTTTTTTATCTAATACATTCTATCACATCTCACGTTATCTTAATTTTATATGATGAAAATTTGTTCTAGTTGAGTGTTGCTCGGAGCAAGGCCCAAGGTCCACTAGGGGGTAGAGGTGTTAAAAAAATCAGAGTGAAAAAATCGATCACCCAATCCGTATGGTTTGGGTTGGTTATGAACTCATTTGGGTTTGGTTGGGTTCAAATAAATGAAAATTTTATGGGTTGGGTTGGTTTATGAGTTCACATAAAATAACCCGAACCAGCCCAAACTTATCGTTGATATTAAAAAGTATGTTGCTTTTACTTATTATACAATTATTTTTACATATAAGTATGTTTATTTTATTTTAATTCATGATTTATTTTGTTAGTTTATTCTCCAACAACTCCTAAAAAAATCTTTTAGCACTTTGGAAAGAATTTTTTTATAATATAAATTAAAATTGAGATATTAATCTTAATTCAATATATGAAAATAATTAAATAAAACTTTTACATATTAACATTTTACTTATTTTTAGAACACAAATTCAAATAAGGACCAAATTAACTCGAACCAACCCAACCAAAATGTTTCATGGTTGGATAGAATTGGGTTGTTTTTATTATTTAATAAAGGTTATTTGGATTAAAGAAATTTACAAACTGAACAATTGAGTTGGGTCTAAAATTGCTTCAATCCAACCCACAAACACCCTTACTAGCGAGTCCAACCCCAACATACAAAACCAAGAAGCAGGATATAATAGAACCACACGTCTCAAAATGAGAAAGTCAAAACCTTCGAATTCTAGACCAACCAACCAAGCCTAAGGAATTATACTAATAAAAAAGTAATTGAGTCGAGTTTGATCCTGGTGCTTGGTGTTACATGCGTATAGCCCCATTTGACTACTCTATGAGGAAGAAATGAATAAACTTAAAAGGAGAACTCTAACCATTTTGTTTATGCTTGGTTGATTCACTCTTTGTTCTAACTTAAATATTAGAGTGTATTCGACTAACAAAGAGCACATGAAAGTCCCGTAATTGCATGCGAGTTTCTTATTATGAGGAAAAAAGAAAACTCCAAAATGTAATATTATTCATTATTGTTTTTTTGGCAATCAATATTATTTCATCATATAAATCAGTAAAAAAAAACCAAAAAAAAAAAAAAGAAAAAAAGAAAGAAACATCTCTTTCATTGTTGTATCTTGTGTCTTTTTATTTTTTTTTGTTTGCGACAAGAAAGTTCAATAATATCTATTTGCGCGTAAGAGTTGACCCATGAAGAAGGCAAAGTCACCTTCTAGGAGGATCAATTAGATAATGTCATCTACCCATAAGGACAAACCCTTTCTCTGAATCAAATTGGCTTCCTAATTATTTTTCTTTCTCAAAGAGATAAGAATTATTATGGAAGATCTCAAAATACTTAGTAAATAGTCGATAATTGTAATTCAACCAATAGATTCATGTGAATGAGTGTTCATTACTTTTAGGGCCGGCAGTTTCCTTTTTCTAAAACTTAGACTAATTATTTTCTTTTATTTTTAGAAAGAAAACCAAGCTGAATGCTACTTAACTTCACTAAATATAACCCAAACAGAACCAGATACCATGTAGCAAAAACCAATAGCGGAGTGGATATGGGCTAACTATGGATTATATCGGGGAAAATTTTATTATTAAAATATTAATAATATTAAATTATTATGCATTATGTTCAAAAGTATTATAAAAAATTATGGTTCGTAAAGGAAAATCCACCAATCTTTTACCATTCACATGCTCCAGATTATCAGTGGAAATATGACTATCAAAATATGCATCCAATGGGCCATCAACTTTCGAGAGACCACCGAATTTGAATTCAATTTTTTTTTTTCTTTTTTTTCTTTTTTAATAGTTTGTTAAAAGAAATGTTAATTTAAGAAACTCCAAGAGGGATTGTTTATGTAGGCCCTATTTGGAAGGAGAGGAGTCTTTGATATGATATGCTATGCTATGCCTTCTAATGGTAATATTTTTCTCTTAAAAGATTTAATCAATATAACAAAGGTAGATCTTTTATATATATATATATATATATACTTTTTAAATCATAAAATTTTAGTATGAATTTAAAATATATATTATAGTTAGTTGCGGAGTCATAAATTTTATATAGGGACACCATGTAATTAAAAAACTATAAAAAATGTAAAAGAAAAATATACATAGCTTGATGGATTAACTAATTTAGTACATATTACAACTGTCCTCTATGAGTTTTTATGTTTTAAATTTGATCCAAATTTCTTGAATAGAAAAATATGATTCTGAGGCTGACAAAGACCTTAGTCTACGAACTTGATCTTAAATATTATCATTATACTTAGAAATTTTAACTCTTAGACCAAGATCTGCTAGTAGTTCTCATAAATTGATTTCTATATAAGATCTATCAAAATCAGAGGTTTGTTTTCTTTTTGAAGACAATGACTTTATGGTCTCTATTGTTATTTTTCTTTTTAAATATCTATTCATATTGATATAGAATTAACTTTACAAAAGTATTATGATGTATTACATAAATTTAAAAGTATGAAAATTAAAAAGATCGATAAAAATTTGAAACTTACTTGTAAATGGTATGACACGCATATCCTTATATGGAAAGAGAAAGTTATCTTGTAGCTTTAATTCTAAAATTAATTAAAATAAATATATATTAAGTAATACGAATCTAAAAATTAGGTACAAAAAAAAGTTAAGATACATTTTAAATAAAATGTTGGTGAGACTCGAAAGTGAAAATTTAGGTTAAAAAAATATCTATAATCAAAAGAAATTGTCGTTGATTTTTCTCTTTTTAAATATTTGTTGAGATGACTCCTAGAAAATTTAAGTTTAGAGTCGTTTTTTTAAGAAAACCTAAATTCTTTTTCATTATTGTCTTATTTTTTTTAAAGACAATTTAATTTTTTTATAATATCCTAAATTCTTTTTTAGGTAGAGTACAACAATAGATAAGCGAAAATAATTTAAATTTAAAAAAGAAAACGCTGAATAGACTTAAACCCATGACCGATATAATTTGTATATGCACTTATTACTATTACACCACTTTCAGATATTAAAAAAATATTGGTTTTTTTTTTTATTTTTATTTTTTTTATATATATTTATGGTTAAATATTACATAAATTTTATATTAAAATTGTAAAATATGATAAATTGAGGGAATCTCATTTCAACAGTGATAAAAAAGGATTGAAGTTTCAATTTATATATAATAATCTCACATATATATATATGACAATTAACTTTTTTGAAAGACATATATAATTGTTAATAATTAGTATTTCTTAAGTTCAGCAACGGTAAAAGGGTGATTGAACTTGCAATCTAATAAAAGTGCGTTTCAATATATTTTTTTTAGTACATCTAAGAAAGACAAAGATTCGAATACAATTAGTTTTTTAGATTTGGTTATTTGATATTTCTAAAACAAAATTTTCTCTGAAAAATAAATTGGTATAATTTTTTAGTTCAATAAAAATTATGGATTGTGTTTATGAAACCATCAATCTTTAATATGGTAACAGCTGGTACATTATAAAAAGAAATTGAGATTATAATAATAATTAATTACAATATAGAATAAACTTATAAAAAGTAAAAAGTGCACACTAAACAAATTAAAAAAATATATAAAGATTAACTTAGATTATATAAAAAGGCGCACTATTTTATTAACTAAAATGATATATAAGTATTTTCAGAACAACAACAACATTATGATTTTGATAAATATGCAAATACAGGTGATAATAAATATATTTTAATTTTTAGATATCAAAACAGACATTATGGCTAGATTAATAGGTCACATATTTCCTCAAAAAAAAGCTCACATATATTTAAACATTACTTTTAAACCAAACGGGTAAGTGGGGGATTTTTTTTTTAAAGCATATTCCAAACTTGTGAATTACGCAACTCTTCTACCCTAGCTTTCAGTTATTTTTACCAATTGATGCAAGTCAGATAAAAAAGAGGACTTTTTTTAGTCACGACTAACCGTCAGTCACTTAAAATTATATTCAAAGCCACCATGATCATAATAAGATGAAATTTAAAGCTCCATTACATAAGAAAAATACCAGAGGCTGGAAAAAGCTTTGTAAAACCAAAATAATAATAATAAAAAATAACAACAATAATAATATAAAAAAATAATCGTAAGATGATATATAATTAAATTTACCTTCAGTTTTAAGTTTAGTTTTTTGGGTCAATTCGTGATTTAAAGTATTTGGTAGCCAATTAGGCTCTTTAATTTTAGATGAAAAATGTTTTTTTTTTAATAAATAATGTAGAATATGTATCATATGGAATTGATTTTCAAAATACTTACCAACCCCTTAGAGGTACTTGAAAAAAAGAAAAGAAAAAATTAGGTGTGCGTATAGAGACATGAAGTAGGGTGTTTTTCCGGCCGACGGACATAAACTTTTGGTATTAGGCCTGTTTTGTCCAACCTTTTCAGCGTTTAGAAAGTGTGTTTGTTGCATTGAAATTGACGGGTAATAGGTGGGAAATTAAGATGCAACTTAAGCTTTTAAAAAAGTTAATTAATTTATTGAGGAAAAAGACAATTTTTTAGTCTTTTAACTTTTGAGTTTAGTCAATTTTAAAATCAATTGATAGATATTGATGTCAATGACTGAAAACATGTATTTTATGAAAAGTCGAGATTGAAAATGTTAAAGTTTAAAATTTAGTGATCAAATTGAAACAAAAATCGATCCTCAAGTATAAATAAGTAACATTTTGAACATATTGATAAAATGAAAAATTAAATCCAAAATATAAGGAATAAAATTGTATTTAAGAAAAGAAAAAAAGAAAAAAAGAAGGAAGGAATGAATGAATGAATAAAGGGCAGAAAGAGCAGATGATGTTAATTAAGGTGAAAGCAGAGGAAAAGAAAATGGCAGACACACGGTGGATGGGGCTTGTGCAATCAGGAGACATATGGGCCCCATCCTGTAGTTGATTTTTTGATTTTTGAGGATCAGGTGGGTCTATTTCACCCATCTTCTCTAAGCCCTGTTGTCGGTCTCCTCTTAATGTTTGTTTCTTTCTATGTTTTTCCCTAACAATTAACCCCCAAATTAAAACATTTTTCATAATCTCATCCATTTTGGTTTCCTAATATCAATTAACCCTTCCCTATTTCATCTTCCATATCAAACTTGGTCGGAGACACTTTCCAAAAATAATCCCTCAAATCATCACTTCACACTAAAATAACTCTAATTAATGATATTATCTATCTCTAAATTAATTAACATTTGAATATATATATATATATATATATATATTTTGTCTCTTATTTTTAATTAAATTAATAACCAAATCCCAGACCCCACATGTGGTCAAAAGTTTTTGTTGTCACATCTACGTGGCCTATGGATTTTGTCCTATAAATACGACCCTATGTTTGCTAGAGACCTCTCCAACTCAAACATTCGAACCATCTACCACATTCCAACCAATACCTTCCACTTTTTTTCTCTATCTCTCTCTCTATTTCTGATACATTTTTCAATCTCATAATCTCTTCCTCCCTATCTAACTATATACCTCAACGTTAAGCTTATAATCAAATTCTTCTTCATCAACTGAAAAATGAAGATGCTTTCCACAAAAGCCACGTGCAACTCCCACGGTCAAGATTCCTCCTACTTCTTAGGATGGGAGGCTTATGAGAAAAATCCCTTTGATGAAACTTCTAATCCCAAGGGCATCATTCAGATGGGTCTTGCCGAGAATCAAGTAATTATTCATATAATATCCCTTCAACAATTAATTCGCCTCTTTTGTTCTATACCTCAATTATTTACCATCTTCTTCTCACTTTTTGCAGCTATCATTTGATCTTCTTGAATCATGGCTTACAAAGAACCCAGATGCAGCCAGCTTCAAACGTGATGGCAAATCAATTTTTAGAGAGCTGGCTCTCTTCCAAGATTACCACGGCTTACCCGCATTCAAAAAGGTATACATATATATAAATAAACATGTTGAATCATTAATGAAAATAATTGATCAGTGAATGATTATTAATGTTGTTTGGTAAATATTTTTAATTTCAGGCATTGGTTGAATTTATGGCGGAAATTAGAGGAAACAAAGTAACATTTGAGGCTAACAACATAGTCCTCACAGCTGGCGCAACTTCAGCCAATGAAACACTTATGTTCTGCCTTGCGGAGGCTGGCGACGCTTTTCTCCTTCCAACTCCATACTATCCAGGGTTAGTATATTATTAATTCCTTTACATTCACTTAAATTTAATAATCCTTTACGATAACTTCAAGTTATACCTATATCCAATAATTATATTCTAATCATTTTTAATTTACCATAACAGATTTGATAGAGATTTGAAATGGAGAACCGGAGTTGAGATTGTGCCAATTCATTGCACTAGTTCCAACGGTTTTCAAGTCACCAAATCCGCTCTAGAACAAGCCTACAAAGAAGCCCAGACTCGAAACCTACGTGTCAAAGGCGTATTGGTCACAAACCCATCCAACCCATTGGGGACCACAATGACCCGACATGAACTCGACTTGGTTTTTGATTTCATAACCTCTAAAGGCATTCATTTGATCAGCGACGAGATTTACTCCGGGACCGTTTTCGGGTCTCCGGGGTTCGTCAGCGCGATGGAAGTGCTTAAGGAGAGGAGTAGTGAAGATGAGGAAGTTTGGAAAAGAGTTCATACTGTTTATAGTTTGTCAAAGGATTTAGGTCTTCCAGGTTTTCGCGTTGGTGCAATTTACTCTAATGATCAAATGGTGGTGGCTGCCGCTACTAAAATGTCTAGCTTTGGATTGGTGTCATCTCAAACACAATATCTTCTCTCAGCAATGCTCTCCGACAAGAAGTTTACAAGAAACTATATTTCGGAGAATCAAAAGAGGTTGAAACAAAGACAACAAATGTTGGTGTCTGGATTAGAAAAGGCTGGGATTAAGTGTTTGGAGAGCAATGCTGGGCTGTTTTGTTGGGTTGACATGAGGCATTTGTTGGAATCCAACACGTTTGAATCTGAATTAAAGCTCTGGAAGAAGATAGTTTACGAGGTGGGTTTGAATATTTCACCAGGTTCATCTTGCCACTGCACTGAACCGGGCTGGTTCCGTGTTTGTTTTGCTAATATGTCACAATCAACATTGAAACTCGCTATTAGAAGATTGAAGTCGTTTGTACAAGAATTGAGATCCGTCTCTACTCCAGACGTTTCCGCTAATCATGACAACAAATTTTGCAAGAACATCAAGAAAAACATTTTCACCAAATGGGTTTTCCGGCAATCGGTTCAAGAAGCCAACCGCAAGCTCCATTATGAACGATAGCCTGGTTTTTACTGAACATATTCTATTTGGGGGATTTTTTTTTTCTTTTTTTCTTTTTGTTTTTATCTTGTTGAAATATTACAAATTTTAAATTTTAAATATTGTAATTAGAGAAACAAGAAAAGAAAAATGCACTCGGTCCCTTGTGGGATTAGTAGTGGCTTTAATTAATTAATTAAATTAAATTATTAATCCTTTTCATTAATTCTGATATCTCTCTCTTTCTCTGATTCTCTCTCACTAATTAACATTAGAATATTTATTTAATTGAAGTATATAGAATCGAATGAATTTTCCAACGTGGAGGATTTTATGCGAGATGTTATCATGTGTTGAAACGATAATGGTTGGCCATGTGAGAAGATTTTATTTAGTTATTATTATAAATATTTAATGTTATAGGGAAGAATAATAATAATATAGAAAGAGATGGCTTGTAAAGGTGTGAGTGGTGGCGAGGGAAACGGCGCCGTTGGCGAGAATAGCGGCTGAAGACGGTGGGGTTTATTTTTATTTTTATTTTCTTTTTAAATTTTTAGAAGGTGTGCCGACATGAACCGGTTTTATTTGGTTGAGTTCATGGGATTGCCAACCGAAACCGACCTCTTTCTATTACACAAAAACCAAACACAAAATCATAATAATTATAATAAAGTCTGTGATTTTAAGCAATTTGTGTTGTGTGTTGTGTTGTACAGCAAAACAACGCCAATCCCAAGTGGGTTGTTGGTCAGATTAGGCAAAGACAGTCAAAGCATTATGTAGGTTTTCAATGCCTAGGCCCTCCAAGAATCAAACTTTGTCCCCATTTCAACAATTCTTGTTTTCCCCACTTTTAATTGACCTAAATAAAATCTCACTCTTTTTATTTTCTTTAAAGCATTTTAAATTAACTCTAATAAAATTGGATATTATTGATCTCACATGATGCCTGTTCAAATTGGTTTACAAAAATTATGACATTATACAGGAAAGATAAAAAAAAAAAATAATAATTAAGTCAGATATATCAAACAATCAGATTAAACTTTGTCTTCATTTTACTTTCTCTAAAATATGTGATAAGTTTCAACTTTGCATCTAACATTCTACAACTTTCATTTTTTTTCCTTTTAAAAAACATTTTATTTAGAAATCTATGTAATAATCATCTTTTACTAAAAACAAAAAAATTTCGATTTTGAAAAATGAAATATATATATTAAGATGTAAAAAGTTAATAAAGTCGATAAAATTGATGTTTTTAGTTGTGGGACCTAGAAACACCTTAGACCAAACAAGAAGTAAAATCCACGACTCCATTTCCTTAACTCCAACTCCTAGGTCAAACACCCCTTAAAGTCAATATTGAAGCCAACCTGAAGTATTATTTTGTATAGTTTAATCGTTTTTCCTTTCAATTTCATCCATTAATTTTTTAATTTTGGCTTTAATATTTGACATCTCTCAACTCATCTCGTCTATACTATTTTAAATGATTTGAGAGAGAAGACAAAGCCCAAAAAATTATATGAAAGATGCAAATGCAGACACACAAAGATACTATTAACATTCATCGTAGCTATCTCGTGAAACAAAACTCTAACATCTAAGATAATTTTGGATAGTTTATGAAGGGTATAATAAAATAAAATAAAAAAGTCTAACATGGTAAAATAATATAAAGATTTTTTTTTTGGGTAAGAAATAAACATTGTAAAAGTTTTTTTTTTTAAAAAAAAGAAACTTGGAAAGTGACCATACCAAAGAGAGGTAGAAAAAGCAAAGGGTAGGGAGTTTCCTTAGAAGAAACTCCATTTGATGATATTATAATAATAAAAGAAGAAATGATTTGAAGTTTGTAAGATTTAGTAGTTATGAAAAAGTAGGTTGTCTCATCAAAGAAATACGCGGTTCCAAACCCCAAAGCTTGCCGACTAATCAGTTTAATTCGCTCTCTCTTAACTCCTCCAAAATCCAAACCCAAAAACACACAATAATTATCACATCCAATCCAACTATCTAATCTCCCCTACCAATACCATGCATTTATATTTTGCTTCCTTTCAACTCCTAAATCTCCATTATAATTATCACCTCTTTTCCAATATTCAACTCCTACATTATTTGAACTAGTCAAAACCATGCACTTAGACACAACCTTACCCTTAACCTTACATGTATTTATCCATTCACCTCCCTATTTACCCCCATTATTATCATCTCTAAATTCTTTTTTAAATAAACCAACCAGTCAAGCAAGAAATTTGATCTTGATCCCCTAAATGATTCCATTCACATCAACTTAATGTATTATAATTCATGTTGCATAATTATTTGACACATTATCCATAATTATTGTATTTTTCCACATGATCATACCCAATTTTTAAACGGAAGTATCAAGAATATGTTAAATCATTAAATGTATCATGGAGGTAGTTTAAAATTATTGGATATGATTAAGTCAGTTTTAAAGATCTTAGAATATCTCTGTGAGTTTTATTGGATTTTGAATTATAAATTTAATTGTAACCGTTTTAAACTCTATTACCAATAATCAGATTGATTAAGATACATTAAATAATTATACCAGAATGATTGCAGGAATTATTTTTCCCCCTCCTTTTTCAAATAATAATACGAACTACGTTGCTAATGTCATGGCCGTAACTTGTAAGAGATATATAATATTAAAATTACAAATATTAGTAAATTATAAGGATGGGTGTAAAAGGAATTAAATGGCTGACGTATATGTCATGTGCTTGTACTAAATAAGCACGCCTACCGACCACCATATTATTATTATTATTATTTTTAATCAACTTTCAAACGCCAAAATAGGGGGAGGGGCGACAATATATTATATATATCCTTTTTTCTTTCTTTTCTGAAGCGAATATTATATAAAAATTCCATTTTTATATTCGATTTACCTTATTTATATATAACTTTTTTTGTCCTTGAACTCCAATATATAAATATATACATATATATTATTTAAAAAATAATTATTTGAATTATTTTACTATTTTATTTATAGTTTTCTGTTTTAGTTCTTTGGATTTAATAAATCTTTTTTATATTAAAAAAAACTGGTTTCAACGTAAGTATTTCATATTTTTTTTGGCCAATTACTCTATGTATATGCATCCTTATATTTTTACTTCTTCAACTATAATATATATATATATATAAAAATAAATATATATATATATTTTAGAATAGGTGATATTATTATACAACAACAAAGGAATCCCACAGCCCGAGATCAAGGTATCAAAGCAACAAAACTCAAAGCAAAACATGGCAACAAAACCAAAACAAAGCTAACAGGATAAGACCAAAACAAAACCAACACATAAACACAAACTCGCAAACCACCAAGGAGAAAGATAGAGAAAAGAACCCAAAACCCCACAAATTAGGGACTACAACAAAACAGAGAACAACGTAAAGTTCAAAAAGAAAAAAAACATCCGTACACACACTAGATAAGACCAAGAAGGTCAACTCGCCAAGAAGTAGCACGAGCACGAACCATAGAGACCATAAGGTGAACTAGAGCAGACACCGACCTCGATTGACCTCCATACAACGCCGATTATGCTATGTAGTATTCAAAAGAATTATTACCTCTCAATTAATATCTTTCCATTTTTTCTTAACAAAAAGACATCAAATAAGGATGTTCTTTCGTGCACAAAAATATTTCAATTAGATTGACACATTTTTAGTATCTTCATCATACCTCATAAATTATTTTTTTTCTCTTCATGCTCACTGTTTTTATTCCACACATATTGTAGATATTCTTTATTATCAATCAAATTTCCAAAATTGCTTCATCATTTTTCAAATAATAAATACTAAACAGACTTCTAAGAAGTGAAAATTATATTTTTAATCGATTCTCTTAATTAAGTGTGTGTTTGGCATGTGCTTTACTTTAGAAGTAGAAGTGTTAAGTTAAAATTTTTAATGAATACTTTTAATCAACTAAAATAAAAGAATTGTTGAAACTTCTACCATTATTGTAGCTTGAACCATGTCGATACGAACATAGCTCAACTAACATAAGTTTATATAATTTATCATGTAATCAAAGGTTCAATTATCCATTTCAAAATTGTAGTTTGAGAAATTCTAAAAATAAAAGATATTTAAAGTAAAGGATAGCAAGTCATATCCTAAACATAAAATCATCGTATGTTAAAATAAAATTTTATTTATCATCCTTGTGCTGAATTATATAGTTTTTTTTTCATAAGTAATTATAGCTTCGTATATGTTTTTATGTAGTTACTTTCGATAGGTTTCTCACCTATGTAATAAAGTATATCCTTTTCTAAAAAAATAAAAGAAATCACCATGAATCGAAAGTTTTTTTTTTTTTTTTTTCATCCTTGGGATTGAATTAATTAAAGCTCCTGTTTTCAGCACTATTGATTAAAGGAAATATTTGACGTAGTTATGTGAAAATGGCTTGATATATATGAGAAAACCGAATTTAATATCCTTAAAATACTTTAACGGTAGTCAACTTTTAACAACCCATTCCAAATTTGGGTTTGAAATTAAAATAAGTAAATATGGGAGCAAATAAAATATTGTGTTGAAAAGATGATAGTTTTGAATATGAATAAAATAATTAGTAGTTTTAAAAAGATATGGAAATATTTATAATGAAGTTTTGCAATTAAATTAGGTGGTGGGGACTATCAAGTTATAAAACATAACATGAAGAAAAACCAAAAACAAGAGAATATTGGTCGATCTTTTTTGGGTGTTGGGGTTTGACTAAACCTGTTTGTGCCACAAAACTTGCCTGGTTTCGGTTGGGCAAGTGCTCTGATTTTGTTTTTTTTTTAATTTTCTCCCACTAATGCAATAATTTTATTTTAAATAATTCTATTTATGAATTAATTTAATTAATTAAGGGCACAATAACACATGATTTGATACTTAAGTTCAACGAGAACACACTGATTTCCGCGTAACGGCTCCTCACTCCAATCCCTATATTTTTATGTTATATTTCAATATCAATATAACATGTAAACAACCTTTATTTTTTTTTCAATTTTGGACGGTGCAAAAGCCAAGATTGTATCTTTGATTTCATTTTCTATTTCAAGAATCTCAATTAAAGAAACCTTTCTATTTTTTTTTTTAAAAAAAAATTAAAATATGTTCTACCAAAGCTATAATAAGTTTATAATGTTAGATATATTAAAAAATAGTTAGAACCTCCACTCTATTATTACTATATAGATTCACAAAATATACCCAAACGACTTCTACTTTATACATTCTAAATTCTAATCATTATGACTATTCTTAATTTTTATACTTGGCTTGGGTATTTTACAGATTCCTTAGAAGTATCAAGT
Source organism: Benincasa hispida (assembly GCF_009727055.1). NCBI lineage: Eukaryota > Viridiplantae > Streptophyta > Magnoliopsida > Cucurbitales > Cucurbitaceae > Benincasa > Benincasa hispida. Next base: position 21,842,233 of record NC_052351.1, read on the forward strand.
ATATTTTAAAAAATTACAAAGAAAATTGGTGGTAAACAATTATAGCTTAAAACCCAACCCAACCCATCAAAATCAAACTCATTATCAACTAGTCCAATAAATACTTTAGCCTCATTAGGTTTGATATTAATTCATTTTATACAAAAATATGGAATTTGATTTGAATATTTAGTTGAACTAAAAATTAAATTAACGAGTCCAAGAGTGAATATGTAGATGGAAACACGATGAAAAAAAAAATAAAAAAAATAAAAGCACAGAGTAATTAAGAAACAAGTTTAATCTAGAAAAAGGAAAGAGAGGTTGAATGGCCTAGGTAATTAATTAAAGATGTTGGTAAAGTCGGCAATTAGCTAATCAACAAGGCTTTTCAAGCATAGACATCAAAGTAATATAATTAAAAGGACATGAAAACCCTTGATTGAAAGAGATGTTTTGGGACAAACTCTTACTACACATATCTATCACCCATTAGACCCATATATTCAACCCATGATGTCAAGTTAACAAAATCATCTGAGACATTGACAAGAAAGGCATAAATCTAATTTTATCCTAATTTAAATTTTTAAATAATTCAACTCCCATTTGATAACGATGTCCATTTTTTATTTTTCATTATTTAGATGTTAGGTTTTCTTTTTTTTTTTTAACAAGATACTAGAGAATATGGGATCAGTAGATGCACCAGAATATCTCAACTAGATTAGCACATTCTTAGCATCCTCATTACACCCAAGTCTAAAAGCGATGCAATCCATAAAAAAAGAGTTATGTACCTGAGGAGTAATAGAGATACTCAAAAAACAAAATACAAAGATAGAGGAGGCTAAGGAAAGGCTTTCAAATTTAGTGCAATAGTAGAAGCATCATAACTATTAAAGAGGAGGAATTTTTTACACGGTGATGATGCCTTCCCAAATACCATTGTTTGTCCTCTAGGAATCGTGGAATATCCGATTGTTTCTCTCGTTCCACAACTTCCATATGTTATCCCAATAATATTACTCCACATGATGCTGGCTCTATTCCTTTGGTGTAGATGAGACGAATGATGTCAGAGGGAAGCTAATATTTGGCAAGGGGGCATAATTCGAGTCAGCTTAGGTTTATTTGTAACAAAATAAAACTTAGGTTTATTTGTTCACCATCTCTTTGTTTTTATTTTTCTAGGTTTGTTCATCACCTCTATTGTTTTATTTTTCATTCATTCCAAAGCCACACACTTTTGAATTTTAGCTAAATTATACAACAACCCACAAAGGAAAATAGTTATATATCAAATACACCTAACATTTTTTAAAGAAAGAAATCGTTGAAGAAAAACATATCCTTTTTCTTTAATAACGTGTGATTAATAACTAATTAACAAGATAAGGCAATAATTGAGAATAATTGAAACTAGAAGCTAAGGTTTGTTGCATCATCATTATTATTATTATTAGCAAATCTTGAAGTAGGCTAGCTCTTTGATCTCTCATTCACGAAGGTACATGATGGTATGGAAGTCATGTGGGTTTCACGTGAACAAGTTATGTGTAGCACATGCATGCTAAAAAGGGAACATAAAACACCTGCATGCATATATAATATATATACATGCATAATATGTTATAAATAATAAATATATGAAAAAAATAATTTATCTTATTATATTAAGGATATACGTAGTAGGGTTGGGAAAAGGGCATGAAGGGATATTAGGGTTTATTATTATTAATATTATTATTATATATTTTCTCTCTTTTAAGGGTTTATAAGGAGCAACTTGTTGTGGCTCTTCCTCTGGTGATGCCTATGCAGCATGAGACAAGGAGGGCCAAAGGAACATGACTCGGCTTTTCACACCTTCCATTAACATTTTTCTCCTACACTTGTAATCTTTTCATTGGACTTTGTCTTTAGATTTTGCTATTGATTCTTGTGTTTTGAATGATTGGGATCAGAAGGCTCAGAGCCTTTGTCTTCTCATTTATGGCTAGCTATACCTTGGCTTTGAAGCAACAACAAAAAAATTTAACTTGCTTTTTATTTTTTATGTGTTTTTTTAGCACCAAAAACCCTACTCATCGTCTCATCCCATAGAGACAATTAAATTTGCACCAAACATAGCTCTCTTATCTTTACCATATTCATTTTGGTTGTCTATATGTATCGTTGTTTTTTTTTATTCATGTGATATAAAGGTTATTAAATGTGTGTATCAAAGAATCTCGACATACTATAACTATTATCGTTTTATAAATTTTTACATGACAATGGTATAGGATATTAAAAAGAAAAGGAAAAAAAACAATAACAACAACGTATTTTGATGTAGCATACAGTTTTTCAAAATTATTTTAGAGATAAGTGTTTATTTATTATTTATTTTTTCTAATTTGAGAACAAGAAGAAGAAAAAATATATAATTATCATAAATATTTTCTCCTCGATTTCTTTCTCAAAAAATACGACATGAGAAACTTTCCTAATCGAGGACCTTCTACGAAATTCTTTTCATTTCCAGCAATATCTAAACATTAATGTAAAAGCACAGCCTAGTTCTTTCTTCTTCTTCTTCTTCTTTTTTTAGATTGTATAATAATGATGATTGTTTTTATCCCAAGTCTTGAAGATCGGTATAAAAACCAACTTGGTATCAAATAATTAAAAATAATTATCATTAAGTCACAGTTATATTTGTATATCATAAATTAGGGTAGTTAATTCATATAAATTGAGTTAAAAATAATGTTTTACACCAATATGAACATAATTTGACGGTATGAATTTGTATTATCAATCTTGAAGTTTTTGATTCTATCTTCTAAGAAAATCTCATTGCTCCGCATCTTTTAAAAACACACGTCAAATTATCCAAAGTTTTTCAAACGCATGAATTAAATATCTACCTGAACGGATCTGGAAATCTATAAAGTTAGATATTGAAGTTAGGAAAAAAACAAAAAAGTAAAAAAAAAAAAAAAAAGAAAAGATTTTTGTGCAGTGGAGCTGACCGTGACCATGCATGAAGAAGAAAAATCAAAACATGTTTTAATTTAATTTGTAGACAAAACGGTTATCTGCATGAGGATCGTATATATATTTGAGATCTTGCTTTTTTGAAAGTTTTGCAATCTATTTGCAGGATATGTTCTTGACTATCATGTCACTGTCTTTTTATTTGACTTTTTTGCATGATTTCTGGGAGTTATTATTATTATTATTTATTCATCATATAATTAGCTATTTGATATTTACGTATCCATATTTTTCTATTGCAATTTTCATGTATTTTCCCCTTAGTTTATGTTTTGAATTCATGGTAGTCCATTGCACACGAATCTAGTTGAGTTATTAGCCCCAAACAAATAGTATTTTGTAACTAAGAGAGCGTGCAATTTGCTATTTAATTTAAATTGCATTGGTGTCATAGGTACGAGAAGATTTTTAATTGTTAATATCCAAAGAGATTTGAACAGTATTCTAAAATTATCGTAACAAAAGTTATTATAACAAATTGATTGGCTAGTGCTAGAGAATAACATAAAATATGTACTTATAGTATATATACTTTGTTTTAGTAATTCTACCCGGTATGACTTTGATTAACCTTCATAAATTTTTATATGGTACATGCACGAATCTAACACAAATATTGGGTACTGATATGATGCTTACCACACTCTCCAATGCTTAAATCAGCTATGAATTTTAGAAATAAAAATCTTAAACACTCATTTTTGTGTTATTCATCTAAGTGTTCAATCACAAATTGTCAAGTAATAATTATTTTTCCTATTAATAAGATGTTCCTTTTATATATATTTTCTCCTTTTATTATTGAAAGAGATGCATAGAGATGGATACAATTCCTACCAACCTTTTTATATGGTATGTCTAGGTTTTTGGAAGGCACGTATTAGGCTGAACCAGAGCGAAGCTAGTTGGTCGGGTCTACGGGTTGCCTGAGCCAATAAAACCAACCTCAGGTTGGGCTCTAGTTCATAATGGGCCCTCGTCGGTCAAGACCCGGCCAACATACTGGACCTTTTTCACTGGGCTCCTTTGGACTGGTCTTCCAATTCTAGTATATTACAAATTGGATTTCACCCATAATAATGGTATAATATGGTATTTTGCTTTACAAAAATGTTGACATTGTGCAGGCATTTAAAATATGTTCCTTACACACAATTGATGTACAACTATATATTTTCTGCATTTTCAATAACCTAATTTCCCTCAAATAAAAAAGTTAATTATATTTGTTTAATCTTTTAAGCTTCCCTTTACCATTATCTGAACGATTTATTAATACACTTGGTAGTTTTAAGGTTTGAACAAGGTTTACTTGAAAAAATTTTGGAAGTTGCTTGGAACCTATATTTATGCAACCCAAATAATTTTCCAATAAACTTTGCTATATGGAAAACATTTTTCTTTTTTTCTTTTTTTTTTTTTTTTTTAAAAAAGAATTGTTTTGATTATTATTATTATTATTTTGTGCATAGAAAAGGGATGCATGGACTAGACTGAATTTTAATCATTACCCTTTTTACTTATAGATTCAACTTTGCCCTTTTGAGCTATATTATTTGTAATTGATGTAAGATTACATAAGCAGCATCATATGTTGGAAATATGTTACAAGAAAAATGAGAAACAGCCCATGTTATCCTCTCTAAATTCAGAAACTCCATCCAAGTTCATTTCACAGGGAAAGAAGTAAAAGAGAAGTGTTTTTGTAGTACAATAAGCGTGGATTTAGGGACATAAAAGGAAATGGGAGAAAGGATATGGAGATTTGTGGAATATGTCGAAGGGGAATCGGCATTGGAGGATGGGCCAAGGGACCTTCAAAAACCATATATACCTTGAATATTAATTATGTCTGTCAAATGTGAAGCAACAAAAGTTTGGCTTTTTGGTTTTTGGTGGTTAAAGTGGGTGAGGTATCCCAAATATTCCGCTTCACTTGCCCTTCCTTTGTATTCCTATTTTGCTTCTCTCCCAACCTTTCCCGGAACCTGCAATAATGTTAATGCCTATCCGTTTTTCCATCAAAATATCTACATCTACACTCATCTTTTTTCCATATGCTTTTTCCTTTTCTTTCACCCACTCGTGTTCTTTTTAATATTATTACTTACTTTTGTTCTGTGCAAAAGGGTTTAGGGACTTAATTCTTTTTTTTTTATTAATCTTACGCACAATTATTGTCCTTTGAGAATGTCAAGAATTATGTCATTTTGCATGGTAATGGAAATCATCACGGATTCATCCTTTGTCCTATATGCTTTTTCCATTTTCCATTTTATTGTTTTTACACCGTCTTTTCACTGCATAACATACATAATTTATATAATGAAAAATGTTTAATAATACAAAACTATGACAATATTTCAAGAATTTTAATCATTAACTGTTTTGTTAAAATCTGGATACAAAAACTTTGAGATAAATTAATAATACTAATTAATGTTTTTTTTATTTTAAAAAAAACATGGATACTACGTGAAGAGATCAATATGTATTGAAGCCTTGAGTCTTTTGATAAAAAATAATTCCCTCGTCCTTTTATTAAAGTGTACAGGTGGGTATATATATAAGATACAAAAGAAATAAAACTAACTCTAGTTAGAGTAGTTAGAGTTAAAACTAACTCTAATCAAAGTAGTTAGAGTACAACAAATTAACAAACTCTAACACTCCCCCTCAAGATGAAGTGAGGAAATTAATGACACCCATCTTGGACAGTAGAGGAAGAAAGACAGAATGAGAAAGGGATTTTGTAAAGAGATCTGCTAGCTGGGAAGAAAACCGAGTTGGCATGAGCTTTACGGTTCTTTTGACAACATGATCACGAACAAAATGACAATCTAGTTCAATATGTTTCATACATTCATGAAACATTGGATTAGTTGCTATATGAATAGCAGCATCATTGTCACAAAATATCAGAGTTGGCGGATTTAAAGTTATTTGTAAGCCGGATAGCAGCTGATGTAGCCAAAGTAGCTCACTACTTGTGGCAACCAATGCATGGTATTCCGCTTCAGCAGAAGATCGGGAAACAGTGCTTTGTTTCTTGGCTTTCCAAGAGCCAAGATAATCTCCAAGAAAAACGCAAAAGCCTGTAGTGGATTTTCGTGAATCAGGGCATGAGGCCCAATCAGCATCAGAGAAAGTCTTCAACTGAAATGAAGAAGAAGCTTGTAAAAATATGCCTTGACCAGGAGACGACTTGAGTATCTCAAAAGAGTGTGGATAGCTTGTAGATGAGACTGTCTTGGCTTAGCAATAAATTGGCTAAGTTTGTGGACAACAAACGTGATGTCAAATCGAGATATGGTCAAGTAGAGGAGCTTCCCAATCAGTCTACGATACAAACTTGGATCTTCCAGCAGTGTACTTTCATCAATGCGCAATATTATATTAGGATCCATAGGGATAGAAGATGGCTTGGCTGCCAAAAAAACCTGAATCTTCTAATATATGTAGTGTATAGTTCCTTTGGGACAAGAATATGTCTTTTGCTGAACGAGCGACTCTAATCCAAGGAAATAACGCAGGGAACCCAAGTTCTTTAACCTGAACTTGGCATTCAACAGTTGTTTTAAATAAGTGATCTCATTAGTAGACGCACCTGTGATGATAATATCATCTACATAAACCAAAAGTGCAATGAAAGAAGTGCCACTGTCACGAATAAAAAGAGAATAATCACTCTTGGATTGTTTGAAGCCAAGTTGTAAAATAGCATGAGAAAACTTATCAAACCATTAACGTGAGGCTTGTTTCAACTCGTAGATTGATTTGTGAAGCTTGCATACAAGTTTCTCCCCCTTAGATGTAACAAGATTATGCTTGTAGCCCAAAGAAGGTCCATATACACCTCTTCAAGGAGATCACCATGTAAGAATGCATTGTTCACATTGAGTTGGACTAATGGCTAGTTGAGAGACGCAGCTACGGTTAGTAAAACTTTGACCGTCACAAGTTTTGCTACCGGGGTAAAGGTTTCAATATAATCAAGTCCCTCTTATTGGGTATACCTTTTTGTAACCAGGCGAGCTTTACATATTTCAATGGTTCCATCTACTTTAAACTTGACTTTATAAACCCATTTACAACCAATGGAATGTTTGTTAACTAGAAGAGGGAACACAAACTAAATGTCGTTTGTTTCCATGGCTGTGAGTTCTTCAATCATTGCCTTATGTCAATGTTCGTGAGACTGATAAAGCAAAGTGCTTGTAATCAGAAGACAACTTGTCATACCCAAGGTATTTATGTATAGGAAATTTTGTTGTTGAAGATGAAAGTGGTTGAGCCTATGGAAGACTACAGTGGTAGTCTTTTAAGTATGAAAGAAGGTTAATGGCTCGAGTAGAACGTCTAAGAATGACTGGCTGGTTGTTAAGACCTTGTGAGGGCATATCTGGTGAAATTTGGTTTTGTTCAGGAGGTGAGATTGAGGCTAAAGTAATTGGGGCCTATGTAGGAGAAAGGTTGTGGTTTGAGGGAGAGTTGTCAGTCTGAACAGGATCCATGTCAGAATTAGGGAAGTGGCTGGGGCATGTATTAGTTGTGTGGTTATGTTCATTAGCTGTTGTTGTATGGGTTGTATAACCGCCAGAATAGTCAAAGGATGTAGGTATGACAAGATCGGGAAATAAATCAACAACATGGTCCTTATGTGTGATTTTGTTAAAAGGGTATATAGTTTCATGGAAAATCACATCTATTGAGACAAAAAACCTCTGGTTTTCAATATCATACAAGTTGTATCCTTTCATTCTAGGAGGATACCCCATGAAAACCGATGGAATAGCTCGTAGATGAAATTTAGATTTGTGGGAAAGCAGAGAAGCAACAAAACAAAGACAACCAAACACTCGAAGCATTGAATAATCAACTTATGATTAGTGAAGATGAAAATAGGGGGTATTCCAGTCTAAAACAGGGGAAAGGGTTCTGTTAATAAAAAATGCAGCTGTCAATATGTTGGGATTGATGTCCTAATTCTTCGGAGTCTCGTAGTTTGTAAACTTTGTATACATTGTTATTAATAAAATAAGAGTTATTTTATTTGCATTTACTCATATCCAATAAACAAAGATCCGTGGTTATTGTATGTAAACTTAAGCATATATATGAGATATACAAGTGGATCATGCTTTAAGTAATAACCTAAAAGGTCTGCAGTATAAGGATTAAGAAGGGATACCTTATCTTGGTGACACTACAGATACAACCCGTTTTGTAGAGGTTTACAAGTGTTATGAACTACTACAGATGGTCTGATCCTGACCATTTATATGGAGACATGCGAGCAGGGGTGACCTATACAAAGAGTTTGTATATGAACGAACCACAAGATGATTAGTCTCTTTATATAACGTCGTTGAGAATTGAGATTTACATCTCACTTAAACGAAAATGGGTGACATGACCTTAATCTTGAGTGTTTTGGGAACTCCTACCTTGAAGGCGGTCCTTTAATTAATATGGGTGAGAGTGGCCAGATTACGAACTCAATAAGCCTACCTTTTTGGCGATTTTTCTGATTGACGAGCTGGGAACTCAATTATACAAGATGGAATTCATTCATTCCCTAAAGCAGGGGTATGTAGATAGATTGCTCCCTTAAGGGCTGATTCCGGGTCTTGAACATAATGGCCACATCCTCTCTTTGGAAGAGAGAACCCAGACATAGTATGTCTATGACTTATTGTTCATTAGAGGAATCGGTGGTACTTAAGGAGTTAAATGTAACTATAAGGGCAAAATAGTAAATTGGCCTAGCTATACTTACTAGTGATCTGTGAAGGGTTATCGCACTGTTGATTGGTTGATATGGACACAGAAATATGTCTGTAATGAGAAGAGTGTAGTTATCGGTCTTTAGTGGAGTGCCCGACAATTAACAAATGTTGGATCTTGTGACTAAAGAGTTTAGTCAGTTATTCACATACCGTTGGAGCTTCAAGCTACAATTCCATAAAGTCCCCTTGGTCGCTCAATGGATTCAAGTTTAGAATCAGTTCTTGGGGTTAGTTTGAAGTGTTCAAATTAACAAGAGGAAATTGAATTATATGTGATATGATTGGTGTGATGTATGAGATACATAAAATGGAGGAATTAATGTAAATACGATGTAAATACGATTTACATTAAGTACTATAAAATAGAAAAAAATTATGGTTTGTATATTTCATGAGATGAAATATTAAAACTATAAGTTATAAATATAATATGGTAAGTTGGTTATCATATTTATTTATAATATATTTTTTGAAAATAGGGTTCCTAACCCAGGGACATTTATGTAATTGTGTAGATCCCTAGGGTTTCCTAATGTCTATTTATACAATGTATCCCTGTGTATTCAGTGTATCAGATTAAAATAATAAGAAAAGTCTCTATATCGTGGTTTTTCTCCTTGTACTAGGGTTTCAACGTAACTGTGTTATTCTCTTCCCTACTCTTTTATTTGTAACATAGTATCAGAGCTAGGCGACGAAACCCTAGCCATAATGGAAGAGAATTAAGCACAATTATCTTCTGCTGATGGAACTTCGAGATTTGACATGAAGATGGCTATTCGAGCAGTCGTAAAAGAGTGTTTTCAAGCAGTCAACAGCAGTCAACAGAGAGCCACCATCCGTAGGAGCCGCCGCACCAGACAGGAGCTTCGATCGACGGACAGGCAGATCACAAACAGATAGATCTGGCCATTTCAGGTTGCAAGGTGTTGCCTTCCATACCGTTAGAGTCTGCTGCGCCATCACAGACGTCTGTGCCAGTCGGGGTCACGCCGGTGTTCCAGTTCGAATCAGGTCAGATCGACCTCCAAGGGGCTCTGCCGAGCGCGAGCGCGACTGGATCTCCCCCATCAAATGGGTTCGACCAACGAAGAGCTATCCAGCTGATGATCATTACCCGAAGACGAGCCATCCAGCCGACGATCATCTCGAACCGTCCGGTCGGCTAGGTTATTCACAATTTTTGGTGACCTTCTTCCAGCCGGCGACCTCCTTCTAGTGGACGACTGCCTTCCAGTCGGTGACGTCTTTTCAGCCGACAGTAGCAGCCCCGTTTCCAGCCGCTTGTGGTTCGACCCATTACCCAGACGATGTGAGACAACTGTTGGCTTATCTACAACAACATATTTCAGGTTTGGATACAATGTTTGGCACAAATCCCCAATCGGTTCAACCAGTCTATTCAGAGAACCCGGTAAATTCATTCCCTGTTTTGCCAAATGTTTCTTATTTATCTAGTTCAATGGACAATTCTGCAGGATCTCTTGTAGGGAAAAATTTAAATGGCCAGAATTGTTTCTCCTAGCCCCAATCAATCCGAATGGCCTTGGAAGGGCGTCACAAATTTGGGTGCCTGACAGGGGAGATTGTAAAACCAGCACCATGCAATCCACAAGAACGAATCTGGAAAGGAGAAGACTCGCTGTTACACTCTGTTTTGGTGAATAGTATGGAGCCTCAAATAGGCAGGCCATTATTATATGCTGTAACCGGCAAGGATATCTGAGAGGCAGCGCGATATTTGTACTAAAAAAGATAGAATGCTTTTCGACTATATACGCTCCACAAACAAGTTCATGAATGCAAACAAGGATCCATGGATGTTACATCTTATTTTAACAAACTATCAATGTTGTGGCAAGAGATGGACCTGTGACAAGATGGGGCTCAATACTTGAAAATTGAAGAGGCAGATCGTGTTTAATCCTAAATTCAATGGTGTCCGTAGTACGGCTTGAAGAGGATCGGTCGTGCACCATGAATAATCCCATTCCTACAACTGACGTTCCTTCGTTGCAAAGTCGTTAAGTATTGATGGCGATAAAAAACCCCCCACCTGTGTGTGAACATTATAAGAAGCTCTGGTACACAAAGGACTAGTGTTGAAAATTGCACGGGAAGCCTCCAAACAACAGGCGACAACAGTCTCATGACAAATCTAATACTGGTCGTGCTCTGGTAAGTGACTCAATAGATAAATAGACTCAGACGCAGTCTTCCGTTAACAGAAAGAACAACTTGAGTACGGTGGGGGTGTGTGCTATTGCACAGTCAGATAATTTCCCGTCATTTGGCCTTATTAGTATAAATGGTAAAAAACCATAGATTGTGGACTCAAGGGTCACAAATCATCTTACAAGTTCTTCATAATTGTTTATGTTGTATAACCCAAGTGCTGAAAATGAGCGTATTCGCATTGCAAATGGGTATTTTGCCCCTGTTGCGGGGAAAGGCCATATCTCTCTGTTTGACGATTTAATTCTGCGTGATACTTTACATGTGCCTAAAATATCTTATAATCTGTTGTCTGTCAGTAAAATTACAAGGGATTTGAAGTGTCAGCCAGTTTTCTCACCTGATTCCGTTTTGTTTCAGAATCTAAAATTGGGGATGATGATTGGCATTGCCTAGCACGATAGTGGACTCTACTTCCTTTCTGAAGAACCTTCCTCTAGAGATGATCATCAAACTGGGTTTATGTCGTTAAATTTTTCTGTTTCTGAAAATGACTTTATGTTGTGGCATTTCCTTTTAGGACATCCGAATTTTCATTATATGAAGTATTTGTTTCCGCATTTATTTCACAATGTTAATACTTCTTCTTTAAATTGTGATGTGTGTATTCGTGCCAAGTAAAGCCGTGTTTCTTTCGAACCCTCGAGTCCTTTTTCCCTATTTCATATTGATGTATAGGGTCCCTCACCAGTTACTACTTCCACTGGAAAACGGTGGTTTGTCACATTTATAGACGATCACACCCGCCTTACTTGGGTTTTCCTCTTCACTGAAAAATCTGAGGTGTCATCTATTTTTCAACAATTTTATACAACTATCAGAACTCAATTTAAAACAAAGATTGGCCTTTTACGAAGTGATAATGGGTGAGAATTCTTCAATGCCTCATTAAGGGATTTTCTTGTTTCTAAGGATATTGTCCACCAGAGCTCGTGTGCTTACACTCCGCAACAAAATAGAGTAGCTGAACAAAATAATCGTCAACTGGTTGAAGTAGCTCGGTCTCTTATGTTATCTGCCACTCTTCCATCATACCTATGGGGGGATGCAGTTCTCATTGCTGCCCATCTCATTAATCGGATGCCCTCTCATATTCTTAATCTTCATACTCCTTTAGAACTGTTTAAAAAGTCCTTTCCAGCTACTCGATTAATCTCCGATGTTCCTATTCGGGTTTTTGGTTGTGTTGCCTTTGTTCACTCCCATGGTCCAAACCGCACAAAATTTACTCCCCGTGCTCAGAAGTGCGTCTTTGTTAGATATCCACTTGATCAACATGGATATAAGTGCTATCACCCGTCATCTCGTAAGTACTATGTCTCAATGGATGTCACCTTCCTCGAGGATTAGCCATTTTTCCCTGTTAGTCATCTTTAGGGGGAGAACATGAATGAAGAGACTAACTGGTCATCTTATGTTATTCCCTTAGAATCAACTTCCATTCAAACCAAACCTAGTTCTGAGCATGATAGTTTAGTCCTTCCTACCAACCAACATGATAGTCTGGTCCTTCCTACCAACCAAGTTCCTTGGAAAACTTACTATAGGAAGAATCTGAGGAAGGAAGCAGTGTCACCTGTCCAGCCAGAACTGCCAGCTCCAGTGCATGAGTCAGACCCACCATCATATCCAGGTACGTACATTCCTAAAATTAATGATGTTGATGTATGTATGGAGATTGATGAATGCAGGCAAGACAAAGGAAAAGGAAATAGTAATACTGAAAGAATGGCAGAAGGAGAGACAACACAAAATGAAATGATTCTTACTAATGATGATGTGAAGGATACTACTGAAGTCTCTAATACACAGATAGTCGATCATGGTGAGGAGACTGGAGAGTTGAAAGAACGTGATGCATCGCTTGATCTTCCTATAGCTCTGAGGAAAGACACTCGTTCATGTACTAAATACCCTATGCATAATTACATGACGTCTAGTAATCTGGCAACCGAGTTCAAAGCATTCACTACTAGTTTGGACACTGAGGTGGTTCCAAATGACATAAGTGTTGCAATGAAAAAATTAGAATGGCGGTCTGCTGTTATGGAAGAAATGAGGGCTCTCGAGAAGAATGGAACTTGGGAACATGTGGCTTTGCCTGAAGGGCACAAGACAATCGGATATAAATGGGTGTTTACTATAAAATACAAGTCAGATGGGATGATTGACCGGTACAAGGCTAGACTCGTTGCAAGAGGCTTTACTCAGACCTATGGAGTAGATTATTCTGAAACTTTTTTTCCTATGGCCAAACTTAACACTATTCGAGTGCTCTTGTCAGTTGCTGTAAATAAGGATTGGTCCCTACACCAACTTGGTGATAAAAATGCTTTTTTGAATAGGGAACTTGAAGAGGAAGTCATTATACGGATTGAAACAGTCTCCAAGGGCCTAGTTTGACAGGTTCACAACTTTTGTGAAAGCATAGGGATATGTTCAGGGGCATTCTGATCATTTTTTTTTATAAAAAGATCGACATCAGGGAAGATGGCTGTTCTTATTGTTTACGTTGATGACATTGTTTTATCTGGGGATGATGATGCAGAGATCATGAAGCTCAAAACAGAGATGGCCCGAGAATTTGAAATTAAAGACCTCGGGAAGCTAAGATACTTTCTGGGAATGGAAGTGGCTCGCTCAAAATAAGGTATATCAGCTTTCAACGAAAATATACTATGGACTTACTAGAGGAAACAGGCATGACTGGGTGTAAACCTGTTGACTCACCAGTAGAGTACAATGTGAAGCTCAGTGATAAGAATGATAAAGTTTCTGTTAGTAAAGAAAGGTATCACCGGTTAGTCAGGAAGTTGATATACTTGTCTCACACAAGACTAGATATTTTTTATGCAGTAGGTGTTGTCAGTCAGTTTATGCAAGCTCCATGTGAGGATCATATGACAACAGTTGAACGTATCCTCTGGTACCTGAAAGGAACTCTTAGCAAAGGTCTAATCTTCAGAAAAACCAATAAGAAAAGTCCGATATAAAAATGGACATCACAATTTGGCCCATTTTGAAGAGAAGTTTATTTCGTCAACCATCCTTCTTCCATGGGTCTGGCTCATTTTCAAGCCCTACCATCCTTTGAAATCGGGGAAGACAAATCAATTGCAAGCGATCCATCTTCCTCCCTTGATTTCACTCCAATCGTGCAATTCATCTTCCTCCCTTTGATTTTGCTCCAAAACTCAAAAGGTACATCTCTTCTTCTTTGTTTCTTCGTCTCTTCTTATTTGTTCCTTCATCTCTTCTTCCTTGTTTCTTCGTCTCTTCATCACTGATAGCAAAACTTTGAAACCGTAGGGCATCGTTCTTCTTCCGTTGACAATAATAATTTTGATTCTTCCTAAAATGATATTTGCTAATATTTATTGATATGTTGTTGATAGTTCAATGACTTCCTCCAATTTAGGGCTACATGCATTCTCTATATTTTTTTAGGTATTTCATTCACTATTTTATTACAGTCACTGTGACAGTATTTGCTGATATTTGTTGATATGTTGATAGTTCATTCATTGTTTATTATATTGTGTTCGATTCTATTGCTAAAATCAATGTGAGTAGGTTTGATTTCAATTTCAAATTATATTTGTTTGTTCATAGTTTGTTGATACTTTGTTGACAGTGTTGGGATTGGTATCCTAAGTCTCTCTTGTATTCTCGTAGTTTGTAAACTGCATAAAAAAATTGTTATTAATAAAATATTGTTATTTTATGAGCATATATACACTCAATCCAATAAACAAAGATCCTAGGTTATTTTCTATAATTTAAACATGTATGTGGAAATATACAGATGGATCATGTTTAAATGATAACCTAAACGGTTTGTAGTAGATGGATAAGGTTGGGTACATTATCCTAATGATACAACAGATACGACTCACTTTGTAGATGCTACAAGTGTTGTAAAGTGCTACGAAGATCTGATTCTGATCATTCATGTGGAGACATGTGAGCATGGTATCCTATACAAAGAGTTTGTATAAGATCGAACCACGAAATGACTAGTCTCATTATATAACGCTGTTAATAATAGAGACTTACATTTCACAAGGATGACCATACGTGACATGACCTGAATCCTGAGTGAGTTGTGAACTCCTGCCTATGAAGGCGGTCCTTTGATTTGTATGGGTAAGAGTGGCCAGAACGCCGACCCAATATGCCTACCATTTTGGGGATTCGTCTGATTGGAGAACTGGGAACACAACTACACAAGACAAAATTCACTCCTTCCCTGATGTTGGGGTAAGTAGATAAATGACTCCCTTAAGGGCTGATTTCGGGGCTTGAACAATGTGGCTAAACTCTCTCTTGGCCCGAGAGGGTTTTGGTAATAGTTGGACTATGATTTATTGTTTATTAGAGGGATCAGTGGTACTTAAAAAGTTATATGTAACTATAGGGGCAAAACGGTAATTTTGATCCAGTTGTACTTACGAGCAATTTGTGAAGGATCATCGCTCTGTTGACTGGTTATATCCAATGGACATAGAAATGTATCTATAGTGCGAAGAGTGCAGTTGTCGGTCTTTAGTGGAGTGATCGACAGTTGATAACGTGTAGAAATACAAGTTATTTGTGCCTCTTTCTTAGAACATGCAATAACGAGAAGGAAGAAAATGAACAATTCATGAGTGAATTTGTATGTAAAAATCAAAGTTGTATGAAGATACTTAAAACACACCCGCTGACCGCATTTCGTGGGCAAAGTACACCAAAGCTTGAATTTTGCAAGAAAACTCAGGAATATCGCATGCGCTCATCCTTTAAAAAGTATGCAGATGACGCATGCCTTGGAATTTCTGAAGTCGTATCAACTGATACTCTGACAATTTTCTGATCATTGACCATGATGCAACGCTGATGTTCTCACCTACCTTGACAGATGATAACAACCAATCAGTGTGGGGATCTGAACGCAAAGCAGAGCAATGTTCTATAAATAGAGCCTCAGTGCTAAAAGAAAAGACATCAATTGAAAAACTGAGAGTTGTAGAGAAGATTCCACTATCACTTCCATCCCATCTCATTAGCGAAGGAGAAATATTCCGAGAGGGTCTCACCCGCTTCATCCACTACGTCAAAGATAGCAGACTAATTATCGAGATACTGATATCAATCCCGAATCCATTTCCTTCTTCTGTTTTTAACGTGTTATAGTACTCGTTTGACTAAGATATTAGGCATCTTGTATTTGAACTCTTTTATTAACTTAATATCATCATCATGTTCATCTCTATCTCATCTCATAAGTGTTTAGTTGTCATTACCTTCCCCATGCATCACTAAATCCCATAGCGCAAGGGGGAAAGTCACTCTTACAATTTAAATCAAGTTTGAAGGTTCTATCATGTTTGCTTAACATATTTAGAGATTATATTTGTCTATGAAAATAGAGCCAAGTAACAAAGCTATCATCTCGAGAGAGAAATGGTAGTTGAACCTGTTAAGTAAAGCAAAAAGTATTTCTAGAGATAGAAAAACCTTGTATTCTCTGTACTCATTCTTATGCGCCATAGAAATATGACCAGTAGAGGCAATCACCGAGATATGTATGCCAATCAGGGGTATGAACTATGATAACATCTCAAATAAGATTTATTGAGTTAAGTAGTCACTTTTCCTCAAGTGCTTTCACATCCATAAACTCTTCTTGTTGAGTCTACAGAACCACACTTTACTAAGTTGCAACTCTTACCCGGTGTTGGTTGTTTAGAATTCCTTTATTGCATTCATTTAAGCTTTCTCATAAACACATCACATCTTTAATCCCCATGCATGAATGCACTGTTCGCAATCATTTAAACTAATCACGTATGTTCTTCCTATCACAAATTTAATTCCTGAAGACAATTGGTAGCTGGAGAGATGACTCTTAGAGTCGGTACTGGTGAGGCCTTTTTAGCTGTTGTTATAGACAGTCTTAAGTTATTTTTGGACAAGAAATGATATATGTTATTGGATGATGTATATGTAGTTCCTAATATTAAGAGGAATTTAATTTTCTTTCTTGTCTGATTGAACAAAAGTATTCCATATCCTTCTCTAAAAATAAAGTATTTATATTAATGGAATGGAGCTAGGCTTTGGTTCAATGGAAAGTAACTTGTATCAACTAAGGTCGTTAGTTACAAAAGGTGTGCTAAATACTTAAATACTCAAAATGGCAACAACTATCAAAAGACCGAGATTATCCTAAAGAAAATGTCCATCTTTGACATCTAAGGTTAAGTCACATTAATCTCAATAGGATTGATAGATTGGTGAAAAGTGGGATTCTAAATGGTTAGAAGAAAAATCTTTACCTGTATGTGAGTCATGCCTTGAAGAAAAAATGACAAAACGACCTTTTACTGGAAAAGGTTATAGAGCCAAAGAGACCTTGGAACTTATACATTCAGATCTCTATGGTCCGATGAATGTAAGAGCACGAGGAGTCTATGAATGTTTCATCTCTTTCATAGATGATTATTCTAGATATGGGTATTTATACCTAATGTAACACAAGTCCGAAGCACTTGAAAGTTCAAGGAGCACAAGATTGAGGTTGAAAACTTGTTAGATAAAAAGATAAAATCACTATGATCTGATCGTGGTGGAGAGTATATAAATTTAAGATTCCACAACTATATGATAAAACATGAAATTATGTCTCAACTCTCAACCCCTGGTATACCTCAATAGAATGTTGTATCGGAAAGGAGAAATAGAATCCTATTGGACATGGTTCGGTCTATGATGAGCTATGCTCAACTTTCTGACTCATTTTAGGGATATGCAATAGAGATTGTTGTTTACATTTTGAACAACGTTCCCTTAAAGAGTGTTTCTAAAATATCTTTTGAGTTATAGAGAGGTCATAAAGGTAGCTTACACCACTTTAGAATTTGGGGATTTCCAGCTTATGTGCTAATGCCAAATCCCAAAAAGTTGGAACCTTGTTCAAAAGTATGCTTATTTATAGGCTACTCCAAGGAAATGAGAGGTGGGTACTTATTTAATCCAAGTGAGAATAAAATGTTTGTATCGACAAACGCTACCTTCTTAGAAGAAGACCACATGAGGGAACATAAACCACGAAGCAAAATTTTTTTAAGTAAAATTTCTAATGAATCTACTGAAACTTCAACAAGAGTTGTTGAAGGATTTGATACATCAATAAGAGTTGTTGATGTTGGTTCATCTAGTCATCGCATCAATCTCAAGAGTTAAGATTGCCTCGACGTAGTGAGAGGGTTATGAACTCACCTGTATGCTACATGGGTTTAATAGAAGCCCAAGACATCATAGTTGATGATGGTGTTGAGGATCCATTGTCTTATAAACAAGCAATGGAAGATATTGACAAGGATGAATGGATTAAAGAAATGGAGTTTATGTACTTCAATTTTGTTTGGGATCTTACAGATAAACCTGATAAGGTAAAACCTATAGGTTATAAATGGATCTACAAGAGAAAAAGAGGAGTAGATGGAAAGGTACATACCTTTAAAGCTAGACTTGTGGCAAAGGGTTATACCCAAGCTGAGGGAGTGGACTATAAAGAAACTTTCTCACCTGTTGTCATGTGAAAGTCTATTAGAATTCTCTTATCCATAGCCACATATTATGACTATGAAATATGCAAATGAACGTCAAGATTTCCTTTTTGAATGACAATTTTGAAGAGACCATCTACATGAATCAACCAAAAGGATTCATTGAACAAGATCGAAAGCAAAAGTTTTGCAAGCTTAATAAATCCATTTATGGACTGAAACAAGCATCTCGATCTTGGAGTATAAGATTTGATACTGTGATCAAAACTTATAGCTTTAATCAGAATGTTGATGAGCCTTGTGTTTACAAGAAAATCATCAACAACGCAGTAGCTTTCGTCGTGTTGTATATGGATGATATCCTACTCATTGGGAATGACGTAGGTTTTCTAATCGATGTAAAAAAATGGCTGGCCGCCCAATTTCAAATGAAAGATTTGGGAGAGGCGCAGTTTATTCTAGGAATTCAGATCATTAGGGATCATAAATAAAAGGTTGGCCTTATCTCAAGCATCTTATATTGACAAGATGTTTGTCAGATATTCGATGCATAATTCCAAGAAAGGTTTATTACCTTTCAGACATGGAATTATATTGTCTAGGAAGCAGTGTCCTAAGACACCTCAAGAGGTTGAGGCAATGAGATGAATTCCATATGTATTGGCTATTGGTAGCATTATGTATGTAATGTTATGTACCAGACCAGACATTTACTATGGAGTAGGGATTGTCAGTAGATATCAATCCAAACAGGATTAGATCATTGGACAGTGGTCAAAATAATCCTCAAGTACCTTCAGAGAACGAGGGACTATATGCTTATGTATGGAGATAAGAATTTGATCCTAACATGATACACGAACTTTGACTTTCAGATTGATCGAGATTCATAGAAATCCACATCAGGGTCAGTGTTTACTCTGAATGGAGAAGCTGTAGTTTGGTAAAGCATCAAAAAGATGCATCGCAGACTGCACTATGGAAGCCGAATACATAGTTGCTTGTGAACCTACTAAAGAGGTTGTTTGGCTTAAGAAGTTCCTACTGATTTGGATGTTGTTTCAAATATGTCTTTGCCCATCACATTTTATTGTGATAACAGTGGTGTTATGGTAAATTTTAAGGAATCTAGGAGTATCAAAGAGGCAAACACATTGAGCGAAAATATCATGTGATTCGAGAGATTGTGCATCAAGGTGACGTGATTGGCTTGAAGATTGCTTCGGAGCACAACGTTGTTAGTCCATTTACAAAGGCTCTCAAGATTAAAGTATTTGAAGGTCATCCAGAAACTCTAGGTCTATGAGATTATTGGGATTGGTGTCCTAATTCTCCCGGAGTCTCGTAATTTGTAATTTATACACATTGTTATGAATAAAATAAGAGTTATTTTTTCTGGCATTTACTCATATCCTATAAACAAAACTTCATGGTTATTGTATGTAAACTTAAGCATGTATATGAGATATACAAGTGGATCATGCCTTAAGTGATAACCTAAATAGGTCTGTAGTATAAGGATTAAAGTGGGATACCTCATCCAGGTTACACTATGGATATGGCCCACTTTGTAGAGGTTTGAAAGTGTTGTGAACTACTACAGATGGTAGATCCTGACCATTCATGTGGAGACATGCGAGCGGGGGTGTCATGTACAAAGAGTTTGTATAAGATCGGACCACAAGATGATTCGTCTCTACATATAACGTCGTTGATACTGGAGACTTACATCTCACTTAAACGACCGTAGGTGACATGACCTCAATCCTGAGTGTTTTGGAAACTCCTGCCTTTGAGGGAGGTTCTTTGATTAGTATGGGTGAGAGTGGCCAGATTGCCAACTCACCATGCCTAACTTTTATGGGACTTGTCTAATTTGGGAGCTAGGAACTCAGTTACACAAGATGGAATTCACTCCTTCCCCGAAGCAGGGGTAAGTAGATAGATTGCTCCCTTAAGGGTTGATTCCAGGTTTGAACATAGTGGCCACAGCTTCTCTTTGGAAGAGAGGACTCAGTCATAGTAGGACTATGACTTATGTTCATTAGAGGGATCAATGATACTTAAGGAGTTAGATGTAACTACAGGGACATAACGGTTATTGGCCCAACTGTACTTACGAGCGATCTATGAAGGGTTATCGCACTATTTATTGGTTAAGATCACAAAAAATCAACGGTTGAGCGCAGCATTATCGCAAGGCTTTGCAGTGATTTATGCTCGCAAACATCTGCTCAAGAAGGATTTCCGCATAGAGCCACCCCAACTTGGTGGGCGCATCTGGGTGAAAAGCATAATTAATCACGATGGGACAGAAAGTTGATGACGGTCGAGTCCGAATTAAGTTGACAAGCCACTAACGATAACAAAGTACACTCAGCTTTTC
Organism: Benincasa hispida; assembly: GCF_009727055.1. Taxonomy (NCBI): domain Eukaryota; kingdom Viridiplantae; phylum Streptophyta; class Magnoliopsida; order Cucurbitales; family Cucurbitaceae; genus Benincasa; species Benincasa hispida. The sequence continues at coordinate 21,863,220 of NC_052351.1, forward strand.
GGTGACAAATATTCGGCGCATCAGTTAGAGAATTAAAGCCATCCCATCTGTCCAATCATAAGAGAGAAGCTGCCTTTCACCCCGAAGCTCTATAAATACCGAAGGAAACCTTCAGAAAAGGAGTTCGGATAGTTCGGATACTTAGATAATTTTCTCCATAGTTAGAATAGCCTTGTTCTTAGATTTTTTTTTATTTTTATTTTAAGGTGGAAGTGAGAGAAGCGAGATTATGCCGAGAGATCTTTCCAGTGAACTTGGGAGAGTGTCGGAAGAATCGAGATCAGAGAGAGAGCTAGCTCCTGCGGAAGTAGGATTATCTTTTGAACAGAATAGAGTTGATAGTGTAAAAGCCTTGGGAAGCAAGGGATTGCTACCAAGCTTTCTATCCATATCTTCCATTGTTATTTTGTACTTAAACTCATCTAGAGAAATGGAATTTACTTCTTTATATCTGTTCACTCTCTGTTTATTACGCATGAGTAGCTAAATTTATTGAATGGGTTGAGAAGCACTTAGCTAGCACAACTGGGATCTTCACTCTATGTGATTATCTTGTATTATGTATGCATCATTCGTCCATTAGAGATACTCGAGAGGGTAGTCTAAGGACAGGATCTAGGCTTGGAAAAGTCAGGTTAGAATTTAGGCTTGGGAGAGTCAGATTAGAATGCATAATCAAGAGATAGGAGCTTAGAAATAAGCACTGTTTGCTATTAACGCATCGCATGCATCCTAGAGATAAGATATGATTGTGTGCGGTCACCTTGTCTTTGTATGCATCTTGCATCATTGCATAGGAAAAGAGTAGAGACTTAGGAATAAGCTCTATGGATACTATTGCATTCAACACTGCATCTTAGAACTAGGAGCACCGCATTTGCATTGGAAAATGATTTGCTGTTGCATGAGTGTAGCATGATCGCATAGTTTGACGCATTCCCGGGAAATGCTAGCTAAAGACCTTCTCAACCTGTTCCTCTGCATACTCCATGTATCTTCGCATAATCAATCTTTTCTCAAATCTGTCGCTTACATTTACTTTATACCGTAAACAACAACACCAAACAACTATTTGATTTACCGGTTATCGCAAAGTCTTTTGGAAAATTATCACTGCGTACCATTTTCCCTAGTCCCTGAGTTCGACTCGAGACTTACCAGAAAACTCAGTAGGATTTATACTTGGATTCCACTGAGAAAATTTGTTACTCAATGCATTTCCATCACCGCATCTCATTCCATAATTTCACCTCATAAAATAACGCATCAATAATTTGATTATATATGATATGATTGGTGCAATGTATGAGATACATCAAGTGGAGGATTAATGTAAAATGAGATTTACATTATGTACCATGAAAACGAAAAAGAGTTATGGTTTATATGTTTCATGAGATGAAATATTAAAACTTTAGGTTATAAATATAGTATGGTAAGTTGGTTATCATATATATTTATAATAATATTAATTATTGGATAATTATCTCTTTTTCTCTAATAACAAATTTAGTGGGAGGTTATTGGTGGATTCATGGTAAATGTGAGATAAAAGGAAAATTTTTTTCTTAAATTTAGAAGTTGATGTTGTGAGATTTTCTATTCTCAGAATTACTCACAGTGGTTGTCAAGTGAATTAGATTTACTGAATGACAGCTGAAGAGAGACTAGACAATCGTGAAGTACGATAGTCACTCAGCTGGCCGATTAGTTAAACGATCGCGAAGCTTCTTAAAAACGATCGCGGAGCTTCTTCTAAACGATTGGGCATCGTCTATACGATAGACTTTGACATCTCCCATTTGCCCAATCGTTTACACGATTGTTCTTCCTTCGGTCTCTTCCTCTAACCAAGTCCATACAAAGCCCACACTTCTGGATTCTCACACCAAGAATACCAAGGTAGCCATTGTGATGGTGTCGTACTCATCTCAACATAGTCAAGATTTTTGGAGGCCGTTCGTGATGTTCGTGATCTTGGAGATCACTGTGTTTGAGGTCATTGTGATCGTGCAGTGTTGCGATGGTGGTGTATGAGCGTTCGTGATTTTCGTCTTTTTATGAACGAGCATTCGTGATCAAGGATATTGAAGATGATTCTTCAAAGGTATGTGAATTCTTCCCTTGATCTTAAGTAAAGCATGTTGTAATTTCATTTTATGCATAGCCTGTTAGGTTTCGTTTGTGGACTGTGATTATATATATTTAAATACGAATGAAATTTAGAACGATCATTCTGCTGCTCATGGAAATCCTCATGTTTCGATTTCCTTTAATTGGTATTAGAGCCAGGTTGTTCTGATATTCCAAATTTCACTTCTTTTTTGAACTTCTTTTACAGTCGTGGTGGTTTTCTGCATTGCGTTTAATTGTTAAATGCATTTGTGGATGCCGTTGATGAATGTTTACGGGTTTAATTGCCTCTGTTTAAAGCTTTCTTTAAATTACAAAGTGTTAATTTGTAAGGGCCTCTGTGGTTTTGGGCATAATTAACATGTTATCGAGTCTGTAATTCAAAGTGTTTGAGTTAGTCGAGTCGTTCATGATGAAGTTTCGAAGCATTGTGATGCGGCTCTCTGCGAAGAAGAAGACCAAGAGTTGGTCGTGTCGTGTAGTCTTAGGTAAATGATTGTTGGGATTTAACTAAACGATCGTGTAGATTTTTCTATACGATTGTGTAGTACTTACTAAACTATATTAACAATCGAGTAAATCCTTACTCTATCGCGAAGCATTGGTTGCCTGATCGCAGAGACGCTGGAGGTAGACGATCGTAGTGGGAGCATATGATGCTTATCGTTTAGAAAAAGGTACGAGCTAAATGATCATGTAGTTAGCATGCCTCACCGCATAGTCACTAACTACACGATCACGCAATATACGATACGAAGACGCTCGCACAGCGATCGTTTAGACGATAGTGCTTCACCGCATCATTGTCATTTAGATGATCGTATAAGGCTTGCATTGCGGAGCGCGCTGCAGGACCGCGTACCTCGTGCTTCATCGCATAGTAAAAGGTACACAATCGTTGCTAAATGATCGTTTAGCTCTGGAAGCATAGGTAACCAATTGAGCAAAGCGTTTGTTCTTTCATGTAGACGATCACGAGGTGTTTGGTGCACGATCAGTGGAGACGCGTTGCTTTTCCCAGACGGTTCAAGACCCGGTTCGCCTGTTTGAACCAGAGAATCATTGTTTTTGTAATAGTTAGCTTTTGTTTTGAGGATTTTGAGGCCATTTTTCTCGGTTTATTAACATTTGTTTAATATACATGAGATATATGTGGTTTATATGGCAAAGTGTTTGACATATAGATTTGAAACCCCCTTAGGTTGTGCAATTATTCATGCATCATATTATAAGTGTTATAATATGACATGATGAACATGCGCATGCATCATGAAATATAAGAGTTATATTTTTACATGCAATGAGCATATTCATACACCCTTATAAGCGTTATGTATAAGGGTGTATGGAAATATATTTTGCTTGGTTCGTTGTTATTTTGTATAAGTGTTATATAAAAAGGTAGCAATGAATGAACAATGCATGAAGCATGACACTTAGGCTGTTTATAAAAGTTATGAATGCCTCATATGTGTTAGCTTTTTGTTGTATTTGATTTTGGTTGTTTCCATTATAAGTGTTATAAAGGAAATTAGAACTAAAATCGATAAGAAAGAATTGCATGTGGACTTAGGGTGAACTCATGTTTTAAAAGGGTTTTAAAATTGGATTGAAATAGTCCTAAGTTCAAAGGTTCTAATGGGATTAGCAACCTAGTTTAATCTTTTTAAATCGATTTAGTAGGATTAAATTGATTGGCATAAAAGATTAAAATTGTATCAAATCTATCTATAAGGGACCTTTTGTCTAAGACGGGTTCTGTCTAGGCTGGGGTACTTAAGCTAATGGAAACGGAACACCCTTACTTGGGAACCTACCTAGAAAGCTGAATTAGATAGATTTTCTACAAGCATGCGACAGTTGGTCAAAGACTCCATTAAAGAGTTTAATGGATGATGATCAATTGTTTAACTATCCAAGGTAAAAGTTACTCTTGGGCAAACCTAAACATTCACTTAGTTAAAATCCTTAGCCGTATTTTTTCTAAGTAAATTAAACCCTAGGTTATAAAATACTCAGTGGGAGGGAGAGATGTATTTGAGATGTCAATGATTCCAGTCACTTTTCTCTCTGAATGTTCACACCGTGAGATTCATGCTTGGCCTCGTGGTGCCCTAGGAACATTCCCCTTCGGATGGTGTTTGCATGAGTCAATATCAAGGTGAATGGAGAGAGTGTTTATAGTAAGTGGGTAAAGGGTGTGTGTCAACACTCCTACGGTCTCTGTCATTGGTTTGTATCGTGAGGTCATTCTATACTCCCTCGTGGCACCTTGAGAGCGTCCCCCTTCGAATGGGTTTTATGCAGTTGGTCAAGATCAAGGTGAACTCAAAAAATGGATAGGGTCGCTTTAGGTTTTTCCCCAATCGAATTTTTTTCCCCTTTGGATTGGTTGCTTGGGGCAGATCTCTAGAGCCTAAAATGGCGGGTCACACTTACGGGAGATTATTAAGTAAGTTAATGATCTCTTGACCAAATCAATGATGGCTAGTCGTTATAGGAGCAAGAGTTGTTCTAGTATTAATGACTGGTTGATAATTTCTCAATTCAGAGGAGGGATCATTGACCTCCCTTCGGCGGCTTTTGTCCTAACCCTTTGAAGAGTCATTGCGAAATTAGATGTCACACAGGGTTCATGTTAGTTTTGCTAAACCTTATTAGATGTTGTATGCTTTTTCAACGGGTATTTTCTTAAAACCTAACATAGGTCAATGTGTTTTGTTTTTAGCAACTTGTTAGTATTTCTGTTTAATGCCTCAAATTTGACTAATTACATACAGTGGAAAAAGTCTTGTAAAATGTATTTCATGGTAAACGACCTTGAATTTGTCGTGGTTGAGGAATGTCCTCAAGTCTTGACCCTTGATGCACCACGAAGTGTTCGTAATGCATATGAGGTGTGGATTAAGGCTAATTCATTTGTCCGACTTCACATATTGGCTAGTATACCTGATGTTTTGGCCAAAAGGGTTGAGAGCATAGTCATTGCACGTGAGATCATGGACTTGTTGCAAAAAAAATTTTGAACATCAGTTCTTACTTTTTGAGCATAGAGGGTTGGATGATAAAACCAGTAGTGTCAATTCCCAAGTTAAACTCCAGAAAGAGGAAGCAAGTGTTGTGACTCTATTAAAGTTCATAGAAGAGAAGTGCTGAAATGGAACTTATAGCTTATTTAGATTATGTACAGATCCCACTACTCTCCAAAAGAGGAGGATGCTAAAGACAGTACATTTGATTTATTGGTCTTGAAGACTTGTTTGGTAGAGAATGATGATTTTGCCTGGATCCTAGATTCGGGTGCTACTAATCACGGCAGTTCCTCTTACCAAGAATTCAGTTCCTAGTAAACGTTGCCGTAGGGAGAAATGACTCTTTGAGTCGGTACTGGTGAGGTTGTTTCAGCTGTTGCTGCAGACAGCTGAAGTTATTTTTGGACAAGAAATGTTATTTATTACTGAATAATGTTTTCATAGTTCCTCATATCAAGAGGAACTTAATTTCGGTTTCTTGTCTCATTGAACAAGGTTATATCGTCTCCTTTTCTGAAAATAAAGTGTTTATTTTCAAGAATGGAATGGAGATTGGTTTTGGTTCAATGGAAAGTAACTTATATGTATTAAGGTCGTTGGTCATAAAAGCCTTGTTTAATACTGAAATGTTCAGTACAACGGCAACAGCTAAAAGACCAAAGGTTTCTCCTAAGAAAAATGCCCATCTTTGGCATCTAAGGTTAGGTCACATCAACCTCAATAGGATTGAGCAGTTGGTGACAAGTGGACTTCTAAGGAATTTAGAATAAAACTCCTTATCGGTATGTGAATCATGCCTCGAAGGCAAGATGACCAAACGACCTTTTACTGGAAAAGGTTACAGAGCCAAGGAAGTCTTGGAGCTCGTACATTCAGACCTCTGTGGTCCGATGAGTGTTAGAGCTCGAGGTGGACATGAATATTTCATCTATTTCATAGATGATTATTCAAGGTACGGGTATCTCTACCTAATGTAACGTAAGTCTGAAGCCCTTGATAATTTCAATGAGTATAAGGCTAAAGTTGAAAACTTGTTAGGTAAGAAGATAAAAACATTACAATCTGATCGTGGTGGAGAGTATTTGGGCCTCTAATTCCATAACTATATGATAGAACATGGGATTGCGTCCCAACTCTCGGCTCCCAGTACACCTCAATAGAATGGTGTATCAGAAAGAAGAAATAGAACCTTGTTGGACATGGTTCGGTCTATGATGAGACTTGTTTTGGGGGTTTTCAGTGGAGACTACATGCTATATTTTGAACAATGTTCCCTCGAAAAGTGTTTGTGAACCACCTTTTGAGTTATAGAGAGGTCGTAAAGGTAGTTTACGCTACTTTTGGATTTGGAGATGTTCGGCACATATGCTTGTGACTAACCCGAAGAAGTTGGAATCGCATTCGAAAGTTTGCCTCTTTGTAGGCTACCCTAGGGAAACGAGGGGTGGATACTTCTACGATCCTAGTGAGAACAAAGTGTTTGTTTCCACAAATGCTATCTTCATAGAACAAGACCACATCAGGGACCATAAGCCACGAAGTAAGGTTGTTTTATGCGAGATTTATAGTGAGACTGAGACTACTGAGGGTTTAACAAGAGTTGTTGAACAGATTGACAGATCAATAAGAGTTGTCGATGTCGGTACATCTAGCCAACCAACTCAAGAGTTTAGACTGCCTTGACATAGTGGAAGGGTTATGAACCCACCAGATCACTACATGGGTTTGACTAAAGCCCAAAACATCATTTCTAATGATGGGTTCGAGGATCCATTGTCTTTTAAGAAAACAATAGAGGATGTTGACAAGGATGAGTAGATTAAAGACATGAACCAGGAGATGGAGTCTGTGTACTTCATAATATCTGGGAACTTGTGGATCTGCCTAATGAGGTAAAACCTATAGGGTGTAAGTGGATCTATAAACGAAAGAGAGGAGTACATAGAAAGGTGCAAACCTTTAAGACTAGACTCATGGCAAAGGGTTATACCCAGGTTGAGGGAGTTGACTATGAGGAAACTTTCTCACCTGTTATGATGTTGAAGAATCTCTTGAGAAGAACAAAGCATCATCATCTAGTTTGAAGCTTTTATATGCAGATTTGAAAGTTATAGATGTTGGAGACAAAGAGGTAAAATTTGTGTTTTTTTTTTTTTTTTTTTTGTATACAGAAGTACAATAACATAAATGATATATGCATGCAGACTGAAGTTGAAACTGCTAAGAAGAAAGAGGTTGAAGAAAAAGGTGCTCAAGAAATTAAGGATAAGGAGGCTAAAGAGAATGACCAGCAGAAACAATCACAAGATGAAGAGAAAGATCTTGAAGATGAAGAGAAATATCATGAAGAAAAAGGGGAAAAAGATAAAGAAAAGGAATAAAATGTAGATAAAGAACATATGACCAAAAAGAAGGTGAATATTGATTGATTGATCTTTTTAAATATAGGGTTAGCCTTCTATCAGGGATATATGACATCATTGATAACATACTACCAGTGATAATACACTATCAATGATAGCATCTATCAATGATAGTATAAATGATAGGAAGCTTTATTTACTTTACTGATAGCATAATAGATGTCATGTTATATTTGATTCCATGATTTCAAGTTGTTGAAAAGACTCTTAAAAAAAGTCCAAAAAAATATGGACCAAAGGTTGTAGTTGAAAATATGGAGGAGCTTGTTGTGGATAAGAGACCAAAGAGACAAGCAAAACCAACCAAGAAAATTTCTTCAAGGAAAGCTACAAGGCATTCTTCGAGGTGGAAGGATGACATTCCAAGCTTTGATCTCAAAATATCAAAACTCTTATTATGTTTCTTTAACACTAGATAGACTTTTTTTTTTTTTTTTTAACAATAGATAGACTTTTGTTTGACAATGATGGTTGTTTGTTTATAATAGATGGGTTTTTGTTTGACAGTGATTGTTATGCTTATAATTTTCTTGGAAATTATATTGTTATTTTACAAGATATTTTTATTTCAAAATCCATATGAATATTTCAGAAATTAGATTGATATAGTTACAACTTTCAATTTACTTCAGTGTTCTTCGATAGGTTGTTCGGTTGTTCAAACTTTAAACATAGCTACACAGCTTTTATCACTGATAGTATGTTATCAGTAATAGACATGCTATCAGTGATAGAGTCTATCATTTATAGCTTTTCTTTATCATAATGCCAAAATGCTTATCTTTTAGTATAGTTACTTTAGTTGAATTAATTTCTTGGCGAGAGAATACATTTGTTTCATTTAGATATTCAGATAGTTAAAGTGGATGAAATAGATTCTTCACTTCAAAAATTAAACACTTGAGACCAGTGATAGAAGGTATCACTGACAATATTATATCATTGATAGAAGCTATCGCTGATAGCTTGATATCATGAGAGAAGCTATCATTGATAGCTTGATATTAGTATAGAGACATATCGCAAATTTCTTTCTTTCCTATGGCTAAAGTAAAACGAAAGCATCATAAACAAAAGCATCATATTGGCTAAAGAATAGATATATCAACAACAAAGTTTGTTTCACTAGCTATTATTGATAAATTGACAAACATTAGTAACAAGTTGTCTGATAAATTCATGACAAACGTCAGTAACAAGTTGTCTCACTTTCTAATTAATAAATTGATGACAAGCATCAGCTACAATCTAATGGATAAATTGATGAAAAACATCAATAACAAAACATTGGCTACAATCTAATGGATAAATTGATGACAAACATCAGTAACAAAAAATCAGCTACAATCTAATGGATAAATTGATGACAAACATCAGTAACAAAACAAGCTTCTTCATTAAACAACTAGTGAAAATTTGCATGTCCTACAATTATGACCACGACAATGGCATCGACTACACTTTGAGATGCTTTTCTTTTCACCAATTGACAATATTCTTTGTTTTCATGGTTGTCCAGCTAGATGTTTAACTGTTGGAGGTAATACATTCACACCAACATCGATAGATCTCTAGTCAAAATGATTTCCAATAGGATAAACTGACCCTTTATAGGTTGATAATAGTGTACCGAAAAAATAATTGTCCGACACAAAAGCAAATATATCTAAATTTAGCCCACGAATAACAGCACAAACACGAACACATGGAATCTCACTAAACCCTAAACACAACAACTGCACGATTTAGAGGTCAAATTTACCACAAAATGAATGTCTCCGTCAACTACTTTATATTCTTTATTGTTAATAGGATCAACCTGAAAGACAAAATAATCAACAAAATGTAATCAACTAGGTGAAGTTATCGCATATCACTGAAAACTAAAATATAAATGAAAACGTAAGTGATACTATCCCTACCTGATGAAATGTTTTCAAGCTATAAGTGAAACAAAACGTATTAGTGATTGCTTCTATCACTGATAACATGTTATAAATGACAGGAGCTATCACTGATAACATGTTATCAATGTCAGAAGCTATCACTGATAAATTGAAATTAGTGATATCTTCTATGAAGGAACTCTTATCAAAGAGACCAGTGAGCAGAAGCGAGATCGTTCCAAATCCCAATGTGACAGAACATACACATTTACAATCAAATAGTAATAGTTATGGAAAAATTCTAAATTACAACATGATTCAAAAGGATAATACTAAGGACCAAGAGAACTCACCCTTGAAGAAATTTTATTTTCGTTCCATCGATCTAACAACACGAAAGTCACACCTCAGCAATCTTCTCGATCAAGAACAAATAACACTCAACTCTCTTGGCATTCTCGGTATGAGAATCTAGGATTTGTAGGCTCTGTATGGATTTGGTAGAGGGTAGGAGGAATTTGACAAATCGTATAGACGATCGAGTAAATGGGAGATGACTATAGTCTATCGTATAGACTATGTACTTGATCGTTTAGAAAACAAATGACTATCGCATAGAAAACTCATTACATGATCGTTATGCTCTCAAGTTATCGTATAGTTTTTCTTTTGTGCGTCTGATTACTCGCTTAATGATCACATTCTGTAAAAATGGAAACGATTTTCATTTTATCCATCAGTTACCATAACTGATCACAACTTCCCACTAAGTTGGTTATTGGGAGAATGAGCCACACCTCCTGGAATCTCACTCCGAGAATACCAAGGTTGCCGAGTGGTGGTGTTTAAGAGGGTCTTTGTTCGTGGAGAAGTTTGTTCGTGATCGAAACAACAACAAGAGATTGGGTAGGCATTCTAAGCGACAATGAGATGTTGTCGTTCCAGTGATCACGAGAGCGAGAGAAATCCAGAAGAAGAGTTCTTCAAAGGTATGTCTCACATTCCTTTTGTATTTAATTACTAAAGCATGTTGTAATTTGTTAGAAAATGCATAATCGTTTTGTATGTTTGTGAATGCCTTTAATTCTATCACAACGTGCTTGGAAAGATCTTGCTTCTGCTCATGGGTTCCCTTGGATAAGAGTTCCTTAAAAAATCGTAACTAATTATCCCATAATTGATTTATTACAAATAAATAATATATTCATAACCTATCGTTTTAATATCACATCTAATGCAATATATAAACCATAGTTCTTTTTCTCCCTTATAGCATTTAATAATAATTCCTCCAATTATTGTATCTAATACATTAATTCAATTATATCTCATATAATTGATGCAATTTGATTATATCATATATAATCAAATTTCCTCTTGTTAATTTTAACACTTCAAACTAACCTAAAAATTGATTCTCGACATGAATCCATTGAGCTACCAAGGGGACCTTATGAACCTGTAGCTTAGGGTTTTACAGTGGAGACTGCAGCTTATATCATCAACTGTGTTCCTTCCAAGAGTGTTGTCAGAACACCTTTGGAGATGTGGAATGGGCGTAAATTGGAACCACGTTCGAGGTTGTGCCTATTTGTAGGCTACCCCAAAGGTACACGAGGGGGTTATTTTTATGATCCTAAGGAAAATAAAGTGTTTGTGTCGACGAACACTACCTTCCTGGAGGAGGATCATATGAGGGAGCACAATCCATGTAGTAAGATTGTGTTGTGTGAACTTTCCAACGAAACTACTGAAGCTTCAATAAGAGTTGTTGAAGGGTCTGCTTTGTCAACAAGAGTTGTTAATGGAAGTTTATCTGGTAGGTCTGATCCACCTCAAGAGTTGAGGGAACCTCGACGTAGTGGGATAGTTGCGAATCTACCTATTCGCTATATGGGTTTCACTAAAATCCTGGCTATGGTAGGCGATGGCGAGGTTGAGGATTCGTTGTCTTATCAGAAGGCAATGGAGGATGTTGACCAGGATGAATGGGTCAAAGCCATGGATCTCGAGATGGAGTCTATATACTTCAACTCAGTATTGGATCTTGTAGATCAACCTGATAGGGTAAAACCTATAGGTTGTAAATGGATCTACAAGAGAAAACGGGGTGTTGATGGGAAGGTGCAAACCTTCAAGCCTAGACTTGTGGCAAATGGTTATACTCAGATGGAAGGAGTTGACTATGAGGATACTTTCTTGCCTATTGCCATGTTGAAATCTATCTACATCCTCTTGTCCATTACCTCATATTATGACTATAAGATATGGAAAATGGATGTCAAGACTGCCTTTCTGAATGGTAATCTTGAGGAGACCATTTATATGGTGCAGCCCTAGGGATTCATAGCCCAAGGTCAAGAGCAAAAAGTTTGCAAACTAAATCGGTCTATTTATGAGCTGAAATAGGCATCTCGATCTTGGAACATTCGGTTTGATACTGCGATCAAATCGTACGGCTTTCACCAAAACGATGATGAGCCTTGTGTCTACAAGAAAATAATCAATAGTTCAGTAGTTTTCCTAGTGTTGTATGTAGACGATATCCTACTCATTGGGAATGATGTAGGTTTCCTAACTTCAATTAAGAACTGGCTAGCGACCCAATTTCAAATGAAAGATTTGGGAGAGGCTCAGTTTGTTCTTGGTATTCAGATCTTTCGAGATCAAAAGAATAAAATGCTAGCGCTGTCTCAGGTATCATACATTGATAAGATGTTAATCAAGTACTCGATGTAGAACTCCGAAAGGGGCCTACTGCCTTTTTGGCATGGAGTTACATTATCTAAGGAATAGTTTCCTAAGACACCTCAAGAGGTTGAGGAAATGAGATGGGTCCCCTATGCATTTGTTGTTGGTAGTTTGATGTATGTGATGTTGTGTACTAGATCAGACATCTGTTACGCTGTGGGGATAGTCAATAGATATCAGTCTAATCCACGGCAGGGTCACTGGACCGCCATCAAGAACATCCTCAAGTATCTTTGGAGAACGAAGGACTACATGTTCATGTATGGATCTAAGGATTTTATCCTTACAGGATACACGGACTCTGACTTTCAGATTGATAAGGATTCTTGGAAATCCACTTCAGGCTCAGTGTTCACTCTTAACAGAAGGGCTGTAGTGTGGCGAAGCATTAAGCAGGGGTGCATTGCTGACTCCAGGATGGAGGCCGAGTATGTAGCGGCTTGTGAAGCTGCTAAGGAAGCTGTCTGGCTCAAAAAGTTCTTGACTGATCTGGAAGTTGTTCTAGACATGTCTAGGCCCATCATCCTTTATTGTGATAATAGTGGTGCTATGGTGAACTCCAGGAAGCCTAGGAGTCACAAGTGCAGCAAACATATAGAGCGTAAGTATCATCTCATTTGCGAGATAATGCATCGACGGGACGTGATAGTCACGAAGATCGCTTCGGAGCACAACGCTGCTGACTCATTTACGAAGGCTCTAACGGTACAATTTTTTAGGGTCACCTTCAGAGCATGGGTCTACGGGACTGCCCGCAACTAGACTAGGGCAAGTGGGAGATTTTTGTATTGGGCCTTAGTGCCCTATTTTATTGTTTTGTACTTGTTTTTATCTTGTACACCCACTCGCTTTAGAACAAGTAGAAGATTGTTGGGGTTGATGCTCTAAATTCTCAAAGGGTCCTGTAGTTTGTAAACATCTGTATGAATAAATGTTCGTGATGTAATAATATGAGATATTTTCTTCACTGTTGTCTATGAAATATGAGATATTTTATTTGCATTTACCACAAACCAATAAACTAAGTTCCCTGGTTGTCGTTGTAACTTAAACATGTATGTGGAGACACACAAATGGATTTTGCCTTAAGTGATAACCTAAATGGTCTGTAGTATATGGATAAAAAAGGGAAACCTTATCCTGGTGACACTATAGATACGACCCACTTTGTAGATGTTACAAGTGTTGTAAAGTGCTACAAATGGTCTGATCCTGATCATTCATGTGGAAACATGCGAGTGGAGGTGTTCTATACAAAGGAGTTTGTATAAGACCGGACCACGAAGTGTTTAATCTTGTTATATAACGCCATTCATGATAGAGACTTTCGTTTCACCAGGATGACCATAGGTACACGACCTTAATCCTGAGTGAGTTGGGAACTCTTGCTTATAATGGCAGTCCTTTGATTTACATGAGTACGAGTGGCCAGATTGCCGACTCAAACCTACCACTTAGGGAATTTGTCTGATTGGGGAGCTGGGAACTCAGCTACACAAGATGGAATTCACTCTTTCCCAAAGCAGGGGTCAGTAGATAGATTACTCCCTTAAGGACTGATTCCAGGGCTTGAACGATGTGGCGCCACACACCTTCTCATGGACCGAGAGGTATCCACTCATAGTAGAACTATGATATATTGTTCATTAGAGGGATAAGTGGTACTTAAGGAGTTAGATGTAACTACAAGGGAAAAACGGTAAATTGGCCCAACTGTACTTACGAGTGATATGTGAAGGGTTATCGTACTATTGACTGATTATATCGATGGACATAGAAATATATATGTAGTGAGAAGAGTGTAGTTGTCGATCTTTAGTGGAGTGCCCGATAGTTAACGGATGGTGGATCTCGTGATTAAAGAGTTTAGTCAACTATTCACATACCGTTGGAGCTTTAAGCTATAGGTCTATAAGGTCCCATTGGTAGCTTAATGGATTTAATTTGAGAATTAGTTTTTGGGTTAGTTTAAAGTGTTCAAATTAACAAGAGGGAGTTTGATTATATATGATATAATTAAATTGGCTCAATTATATGTGATATAATTGATATGATGTATGAGATACATTATTTGGAGGATTCTGATATAAATATGATTTATATTAAATAAAGGAAAAAAGAACTATGGTTTAAATGTTACATATGATGTGATATTAAAACTATAGGTTATAAATATAATATCAAAAGTTAGTTATTATATTTATTTATAATTAAAACAATTATATGATAATTGTGGGTGGTTTCTCCTTTAACCGTGCGTGAAAATGGGATGTTATGTTCAGTTTTCATAACTGAAGGATAAAATGAAAAAAAAAATCATTTTGAAAAAAATCGCTTCATTAGGTGCATGACTAATCGTTTAGCTCAAGAGAGACTACACGATAGCCTTTAATTGTTTTTCTAAACGATCGTGTACTAGCATCGTTTACTAGAAATCGTGTAAAGCGATTTACTAAGTGATAGCGTGGCAAGCAAGATTCTCTAAACGATTGTGTAAATGATTGATAACGGGCAGAAATGCATGTTATTACAGTGCTAAGTTATAAAACAATGCAGGATTGCGATGATAAGAATATACAATATTGCATCCAAAAGCATTAAGTTCACAATATTGCGGTCACATGTGTCGATCGCATTAAAACAGCTAACTTGTGTATTTTTGTGCAGAAAATGCATTGATGCAAGGCGGAAATGCGATTCACAGAAATTAACGTCCGAGCGCATTAAGAGATTGCGTTGACGCAAGGTTATGCAATCATTTACGCTCGAAAATATCTGCTCAAGAAGGTTGTCGCATAGAGCCGACGCATCATGGTGGTTGCATCTGGGTTAAAAGCGTAATAAATCATGATGGGACAGGAAGCTGATGATGGTCAATTCTGAATTATGTTGACAAGTCGTTAACGATCTACTGTAGCAAGTATCTCAACTTTTCGGTGACAAATATTCGGCCCATCAGATAGAGAATTAATGTCATCCCATCAGTGAAATCATAAGAGAGAAGAAGCCTTTCACCCCGATGCTCTATAAATACCAAAGGCCAACTTCAGAGAAGGAGTTCGACAGTTAGATAATTTTCCATATAGATAGAAGTAGCCTTGTTCATAGTTTTTCTTTTATTTAGAAGGCGGAAGCGAGAGAAGTGAGATTTTACCGAGAGATCATTCCGATGAACTTGAAAAAGTGTCGGAAGCGTCGAGATCAAAGAGAGGGCCAACTCTTACAGAAGCAAGAACATCTTTTGAGCAGAATAGAGTTAACAGTGTAAAAGCCTTGGGAAGCAAAGAATTGCTACCAGACTCTCTATCCTTATCTTCCATTATCATTTTGTACTCTGAATTGATTTATAGAAATGGAATTTACATCTTTATATTTTTTCACTCTCTGTATATTACGCATGAGTAGCTAAATCTGTCAAATGGGTTGAGAAGCACTTAGCTAGCATAACTAAGGATTTTCATTCTATGAGATTATCTTGTATTATGTATGCGTCATTCATCAATTAAAGATACTTGGGAAGGTAGTCTAAGGATTGAATCTAGGCTTGGAAAAGTCAGGTTAGAATCTAGACTTGGGAGAGCCAGATTAGAAACGCATAATCAAGAGATATGAGCTTAGGAATAAGCGTTGTTTGCTATTAATGCATCGCATGCATCCTAGAGATAGGTTATGATTATATACGGTCACCTTGTCCTTGTGTGCATCTTGCATCATCGCATAGGCAAGAAGTAGAGACTTAGGAATAAACTCTATAGACACTATCGCATTCATCGCATGTGTCCTAGAATTAGGAGCTACCGCATTTGCATTGGGAAATGATTTGTTGTCGCATGATTGTAGCATGATCGCATAGTTTGAACGCATTCTCGGGAAATGCTAGCTAAAGACCTTCTCAACCTGTTCTCCACATACTCAGTGTATCTTTCGCATAATCAATCTTTTCTCAAATCCGTCGCATACTTTTTATACTTTAAACAACAAACCAACCAAACCATTAATTGATTTGTTACCGCAAAGTGATCTAAAAATTACTACCGCATATTGTTTTCCTTAGTCCTTGAGTTCGACCCTGGGCTTACCAGGAAACTCAATAGGATTTATACTTAGGTACTACTGAGAAAACTTGTTTGCACAACGTATTTTCCACCAACGTAATCCTTTCATTTCGTGGCATAAAATAGCGCATCAAGTTTTTGACGCTGTTGTCGGGGACTTCGACAATATAGTGTGCTAACAGTAATTTTCTAATTTCTTTGCAGCTTTGAATCTCTGATGAATTATGACCAGATATTGAAAGAAGGTTCCGACAAAGACTGAGAGACAGCCGCCAACAACAACAACAAGAGAAATATAACATGGCAGAACAACCTGGAAACGGAGCACCAAATGAAAATAACGTCATGGCGAATCCTATCCTATTGGTGAACGACTGCAATAGGCCCATTTAGGGCTATGCGTCGCCCAACCTCTACGATTTCTCCCCAGGAATCATGAGGCTCGCTCTTGATGGATCGCGATTCGAAATGAAACCGGTGATGCTGCAGATCATACAGACGACTGGACAGTTTGGTGGGAGGCGTGGCGAGGACCTGCACGGCCACCTCCGGAGCTTTATAGAGATCTGCAATACTTTCATGTTCCCTAATATCTCCACCGAAGAACATCCTTGATTGCATTTCTAAAAACCATGAAGACTGGAGAGAAAGCGATCAAAGAATGAGAATCAAGGACAGTGACGCGAACAATGGTGATATCGGATCCCTTCAGAGTCAAATGACTGCGATGGTGAACTTAATACAGGGAATCACAATCAACAGCCCAACAACGCATAGTGGGCAAGTGAACACAATTAGCCAAACGACTGCAAGGTGTGTTATTTGTGATGAAGGACACACAATGGAGGAATGCCTGCAAAACCCACAGTCAATTTATTTTGTAAAGAATAATCCATTCTCTAACACGTACAACCTTGGGGGGAGAAACCACCCCAATTTCGCGTGGAAAAATCCACAGCAAAATTTTCAATCAGTGGCGCAAAAAGAAGGGCCACCTGGATTTTTCCCGCGAAACAACAGTCAAATGAATAATCAAACTAGCAGTTCATAGACGCCGCAATCTTCCTCTTTGGAAAGTTCGTTAAAGTAATATATTGAAAAGAACGAAACTGTGCTTCAAAACCAAGCAACGTCTATCCAAAACCTGGAAATACAGATAGGCCAGATTGCAGGCGAACTCAAGAATAAACCGCAAGAGGCCCTGCCGAGTTCAACAGAACTCCCATGCAACCCAAGGGGTACAG
>NC_052351.1:21881491-21980033 GCF_009727055.1 Benincasa hispida
ATGCTAAATATTCTTTGTGTTCTAATAATTTATTACAACACTAATTTCCAGAATAAGATAATTTAAAGTTTCTTTTGTTCAATTGACTTAAAAAACAAACGCACCTTGGTTCAACGAATAAGCAGTTTGGTTCGGCGTGAAGTAACTTGTCCAAATCTGTATCCTCTTCTTTTTGGGATGTTGACACTTGTAAGCGGGGAAGAAATCGAACCGATGATCTGCAAAAAACAACCAAAATCCAGCATGTGTTGCAGTGCCTTAGCCACCAATATGGCCTGACGATCAATCTTAATAATTAAAGAGATGCTATAGAATGGAAAGAATTCAGAATATTTTCAGGCCTATTTCAAATGTTTTGAGCCTTTTGATCATATAGAAAAAATGATTTCGTAATGTCCACTTGGCCAATTCAAATATGCTCGGATAATTAATTTAACCATAATGATTAATTTAACGTTATGATGGCAAGATCTAAGCTGCAAGTTGCTTTTAAACAACTTAGCATATCTTGTGTCCAATCATGGTCAACCCCAAGGTCGGCCTCCACAAGGCACATGGACGAAGCCTTCATGTACTCTTTAGAAGTTCCATGCTAATATGATGCTGTATTTAGCATTAATAATCTATCTTGTGAGTTGATCATTTTTAGTCCTTATGTGTGGATTCTATTGGGTTCGACCTCATTACCTTAGTCATATAATTTCACTTCCGTATTCTTGGAATGACCCATTTGGATGCATCCTTGTAAGGGTCAAATACTTAGGGCTATATTTGTTTTAGAAAATTTTGTAATAGGTGGCAGATTCTCAAAGGTAATTAGTTGCAAGCGTGTCTTGACCATATGGAAATTTGTTAATATGAAAATTCTCAGAATTTGAAAATTTTCATTTGTTTTTGTATTCCAATTTTTTCCCGTTGAAACAAATTCATCTTTATGGTATATCACTTGTGGTTAATTTTTATTTCACTAATTTTCGTATATATTTTTTGTTGTTTTCCTTTTCCCAATAAACATAATTTATCACTAAATTGTTATGTTTTTTTACTTGTTACACTATTTAACCTAATTTTTGTACATTTTATTTTGGGCATCAATTGTTAACCCCAATTTTTGGGTGATTGTATCTAATTTTAGGACCTTAATAACAATAGTTGTATCAATTTAAACTGTAATAATTTGGAGGTAGTATCATTTAATCCTCAAACTAATTAAAATTTGGTATATAATTTTAAATTCTGGATTTTTTTTCAATAAGTATAGTTACTTAAACCCAACTTCAATAAGTATATCAAATCTTAAAGCCCAAAACTTTCTAAGTATATCCAATAAACATAATGGAGGTGTTTTAAATTGATACATTTATGAAAACTTTAAAGGCTTAATTGTGACACTTAATGGAAATTCAAGTTTTAAATTAATACAATTATTTGTTTGGGTTAAGTTGATACAATTATGAAAGTTAGGCTTTAATTTGATACAATTATTAGTTTAAAGGTTAAAAATTATACAACCTCCAAAATCAAGGTATAAAATTGTAATTTACCCTTTTCTTTTAAACAACTTTCCTTTTAGCCAGTCAATAAAAACTTATAAACACCTCCATTTTTTTTGTTTGACTCAATTTATTTGTATGCTAAGTTCAATGTTTGTTTTATATCCATTCCTGACAGTTTTGTTATATATAAAAAAAATATATGTTATCAAGAGCTAGTGTATTGGTTGATATAACAATTAATATATTATTGACTATGCTTTATTTTAGATATATACTATATGATATACCAAACATATACCTAAAATAGAGTGTATAGAAGTAGGAATAATATATTCATTTTAAGGTGTAATGATTCAATTCTCAATACCTAATATGTCAAATAGTTATATCACTAATATAATATTTAATTATATATTACATATAAGTTCTATACTATCGATGGTGTTGATTCATCTTAGCTACAATTTTCTTCTACAGAGAAGAAAGAGATGATTTATAAATAGAAAAGTATAAGAAATTTTTTTGGTTGTTGGCTGAGGAATTAGTATACTATTGAGATATATTGTTTCATGTTTTTGACTTGGGTCGACCTTCAACCTTGACGGAGGTCGAGCGTCCTCTCCTTAGGGCCCAAATAGACCTATGGCGATGATTTGGGTCCGTGGGCAAGTGTCCAGACAAAGACCTCTTTGCTAATTTTGGTTAAGGCCAGCCTCGACCTGTGAAAGCACTTGAAAAGTGCTTCTTTTGCTCTTACTTAGAGCTATTTTTAAATTTAAATTTAAAGTGTGTTGCTAAGAAGTGTATCTTAGGAAATATCAAGAAAATAAGTACTGGAGGTCAAAGAACCAAACTAGGCCAAATCCTTCAAGAAGGAAAACAGTCAAGCAGACCCGAGAGTACCTTAATTGACATCTTGATGCCGAGAGCATAGTGCCACAACACCAGAACTAGCGTCCGCAGTACTTAACAGAAGTACAACACTGTGGTTGCGACATAACCAGGCTATTCAAGGGCAGATCTTACAATATGTTATCCAAGGTGTCCCAAATGCGAACTTCCATTATTTGAGAAATTAGTTTGTAATTTGAATATTTTCTGCTATTATATTACCTAGGTTTGGTTGCCGCAGTGATTACAGACCAAAATTCCAGAGCCCTAAAATGTTATTTAATGTTGCAAAAAGAGATGAGGGTGTAAGGGATAAATTTTGAGTTGTTCGAGTTTTGAGGTGAAAATCGAGGCATTCTTTGGCAAATTCCAAGAGACCAAAGGCGTGTCGAAATGAGTTCTGGTCTTTGCTTTTTTTCTCTTCTCTTTACTATATGCTGCAAATTCGTATGAGAATATGGTGCTTGGAAGCTATGAGTGTTAATTCGTTTAGTCTTAGGGTGGTGATGAAATTTACTTATGTAATTTTAGAGTTAAGTATTTAGTGATTTAATGGATATTGTTGGAACTTTAATGCTTTTCAATGAGTTGTGCTTAATTCTTATTGATTGACCTTAAATGAATGTTAGGTTAATGTTTGATATGATGGGATGATGTTTAATAATGGAATTATATCCATGGAATTAATTATAATCTATTACATGGAAATAGTTATTAATAGTGAAATTGTCAAGTAACATTGCTTAGTGCCTTGCTTCTTAATTTGGTATCTAAGAAATAGTTATCATTTAAGTTGCATAGAATAGGTTATTTTTTATAGAAAAATCAATCTTGATTTAAGTTGTATTTGTTTGTTTTGGTGTGGTTTACTTTGTGTGGGTGTTTTTAGGGTTGTGTGCCGTGTCTTGGATGTTGTGTGGTGGAGGTGTTGTCACCCAATGCAATGCGTGCCGATAGAAGAAGGGGATGACGGTAGTCCCTAATACGCAATAATAATGAGCTGATACCCAAAAGACCGTCACCGGATGGCGGATTGCATGGACTACCGCAAACTAAATGCGACAAACAAAGAAAGATCATTTCTCTTTCTTTTATTGACCAAATGTTGTATTCGTCCTAGCTTGAAATGGCTTCTACTGCTTCTTTGGAATGGGTATGTTAGTTATAACCAGATCATGATCACTCTTGAAAATCAAGAAAAGACCACATTCACCTGCTCGTATGGAACATTTGCATTTCGACGCATGCTGTTCGGCCTCTTCAATATGCCGAGCACTTTCCAAAGATGTATGATGGCCATCTTTTCGGAATATCTTGAAGACTCGGTAGAAATATTCATGGACGACTTCTCTGTGTATGAGCACATAATATGAAGTCTATCTTGAAAACTTGGAAAAGATATTGAAAATATGTGAGGAGACGAACCTCGTGCTTAATTGGGAGAAATTTCATTTTATGGTGAAGGAGGGCATTGTGCTGGGGCACAAGGTCTCTAGGGACAGGTTGGAGGTAGACAAGGCAAAAATTGAAGCGATTGAAAAGCTCCCACCTCCAACGAGTGTAAAGACTGTCAGAAGCTTTTTGGGACATGCCGAATTTTACAGACGTTTTGTCAAGGACTTTTCAAAGATAGCACGACCACTGAATGTGTTGATGAAGGCAAATAGAAAGTTTGACTTTGATGACAAATGCATCAATTCATTCATGATTTTGAAGAACGCATTAACGATCGCGCCTGTGTTGATCGCACCAGATTGGACACTCCCCTTTGAATTAATGTGCGATGCGAGTGCTTATGCGATGGGAGCAGTGCTAGCGCAGAAGAGAAAAACAATATTACATCCCATCGCATATGCGAGTAAGATGTTAAATCCTGCTCAAACTAACTACACCACCACAGAAAAAAAGTTGCTTGCGGTAATATTTGCGTTGGTGAAATTCAGAGCATACTTGCTGGGAACAAAAATACTCATCCACACTGACCACTCGGCGATAAAATATTTAATGATAAAGAAAGATGTGAAACTGAGATTGATTAGATGGGTTCTCCTCCTCCAGGAATTCGATATGGAAATAATTGATCGCAAGGGGATGGAGAACCAAGTTGCGGATCATTTATCCAAATTAGAAAATCCAGAGATTAACCACAATCAGTCAGAAGTGAGCACAATGTTCCCAAACGAGAAGTTATTTCATATTGAAGAATTTCCATGGTACGCAGACGTGGTAAATTATCTGGTTTGCGAGCGATTTTTCGAAGATTATACTGACCACCAAAAAAGGCGACTTAGGCATGAATGCAGATCTTATTATTGGGATGTGCCAAATCTGTATAAGAGGGGGTCAAACCAGATTCTGCGACTATACCGGATACTGCTCACCAACGCATATTATCACAATGTCATGATTCACCATATGGTGGGCACTTTGGAGGCCAACGTACAACAAAAAAAGTATTAAAAAGTGGGTATTATTGGCCAACACTATTCAAGGAAACATGGGTAATATTTCATGGAAACATGCGATGCCCATGAACATCATTTTAGAACTGGAGTTGTTCGTCGTCTGAGGCATTGATTTCATGGGACCATTCCCACCTTCGAATGGTCACAAGTATATTCTGTTAGTCGTCGACTACGTTTCCAAGTGGATAGAAGTGGTAGCATGCGCCACAAAGCGATGCGGCAATAGTCTCAAAATTCCTAAAGGAAAATATTTTCACTCGTTTTGGCATCTCATGTGCCATAATAAGTGACGAAGGCTCCCACTTTGTCAACTACATTGTCAAAAATCTATTGCTTAAATATAATATCCTCCACAAAGTGGCCACCGCATACCATCCACAGACGAATGGTCAGGCTGAAGTGTCCAACTGGGAAATTAATTTAATATTGGAGACGGTGGTAAGACCTTCACGAAAAGATTGGGCAACAAAGCTGGACGATGGGCTATGAGCATACAGAACCGCCTATAAGACACCTATAGGCATGTCTCCGAATGCATTGGTGTTTGGTAAAGCATGTCATTTACCACTGAAGCTGGAGCACAAAGCACTGTGAGTGGTGAAGAAGCTTAACTTCGACTTAAAAGCAGCAGGGGAAGCAAGAAAACTCCAATTGGTTGAGCTTGATGAGTGGAGAACGCAAGCTTATGAAAATGCCAAAACTTACAAAGAACGAGCAAAGCGTTGGAATGACAGAAAATCATCTGGGGCACAAGTCTTATGGACTATCCTTTTCTTACTTATGATTCATGAACTCTCACTACTATGATATTATTTCAATTATCGTTTATCTGTCTTCATCTTTATATTACATATAAAAAAAGGAGAAAATTTTGTTAACTTCGTATTTTTAATATTATATGACCTTCTCAATGTTTTTCTTTGCAAACAATCGAGGTAAACGATTGCGAAGGCACTACACGAAGACGCAACTACTTATTTTGCCACCACAATCGAAAGAAAACCTATCGCCGCAAAGCAGGATGCGTCTAAAATTATGCAGACGACAGCGCAAATTTGGGGGTTGTATCTTTCCTTAACCTTATTCCAAATTTTTGCACTATCGCATCGCATTTTATTTTTGAAAATTTTATCACTGCATCCTCTTTAGTTGGCGCAATCATTTAACATTGATTAATTTAGTAAGTCACCACATGATTTCTTTTTACCAATTATCATTTCAATGATGAAACGCATGCCTCTAGTTTTTCATATATGCTAGAGTCAACACAATTTTAGGACAGTCACCTCATAAAATATTTCTAGAAGTTAGTGGTTTGCTAGCTTTCTTTAAAACTAACCCTCTACGAAACTTCTTAAGAGCATCGCATGACTTCTTTCAATCTTTTGGCAATAAGGACATTGCCGCATTTTAAATTTGGGGGTGCGGTATTCATTTTCGACCTTGCTATTTTTAGCCTTACAAAAAAAAAATATCATAACGTTGCGCTCGGATCCTACTCGTAGTTGGATGTCCGCATGACCCCGTGGGGGCAAGCCAAAATGAAGGTAGGAATCATGATCAATTCATAAATAAATGATCGCAACTCCGCTGCCAAATGGGCATGAGTCTAGACTAAGGAAAAGCGCCTTGCTCATAGTTAGATGTTCGTAAGGTCATAAAAAAAATAATATAAAATAAAATATATGTCTAAAATACGCAAGGATAAAAATCATTTGAAAATACCCCAGTGAAAAAAGTTTTTATGAAATGAATCATGCGATGCCCTGGAATTTGGTAAAGTCTTTTTGAAGGTTAAGCTTGCGGTCCATAAATTTTAGAAATATTTTAAGAAGAGACCTGGATAAAAATTGAGGAGATTTTGGTGCATAGGATTTGAATAAGGCATCCTTGAGAAATCTAGGAAAAAGAAACGGTTGACTTTCTAAAGAGAATCTTTAGCTTATGCTTGAGGACAAGCATTGTTTAAATTTAGGGGTGTGGTAACGGGCAGAAATGCACGTTATTACAGTGCTAAGTTATAAAACAATGTAGGATTGCGATGATAAGAATATACAATATTGCATCCAAAATCATTAAGTTCACAATATTGCGGTTGCATGTGTCCATCACATTAAAATAACTAACTTGTGTATTTTGTGCAGAAAATGCGTTGACACAAGGTGGAAATGCGATCCACAAAAATTAACGTCTGAGCACATTAAAAGATTGCGTTGACGCAAGGCTATGCGATCATTTGCGCTTGCAAATATCTACTCAAAAAGGTTACCGCATAGAGTTGATGCATCTGGGTGAAAAGCGTAATAAATAACGATGGGACAGAGAGCTGATGACGGTTGATTCTGAATTATGTTGATAAGTCGTTAACGATCTACTGTAGCAAGTACACTCAACTTTTCGGTGACAAATATTCAGCGCATCATACAGAGAATTAATGTCATCCCATCAGTGCAATCATAAGAGAGAAAAAGCCTTTCACCTCGAAGCTCTATAAATACCAAAGGCCACCTTCAGAGAAGGAGTTCGAAAGTTAGATAATTTTCCATATAGATAGAAGTAGCCTTGTTCATAATTTTTCTTTTACTTAGAAAACGGAAGCGAGGGAAGTGAGATTTTACTGAGAGATCGTTCCGATGAACTTGGAAGAGTGCCGGAAGTGTTGAGATTAGAGAGAGGGCCAACTCCTGCAGAAGCAGGAATATCTTTTGAGCAGAATAGAGTTAATAGTGTAAAAGCCTTGGGAAGCAGGGAATTGCTACCAGACTCTCTATCCTTATCTTCCATTGTCATTGTGTACTCTGAACTTATTTATAGAAATGGAATTTACATTTTTATATCTGTTCACTCTTTGTATATTACGTATGAGTAGCTAAATCTATCGAATGGGTTGGGAAGCACTTAGCTAGCATAACTGGGGATCTTCATTCTATGCGATTATCTTATATTATGTATGCATCATTCGTCCATTAGAGGTACTCGGAAGGGTAGTCTAAGGATAGAATCTAGGCTTGGAAAAGTCAGGTTAGAATCTAGGCTCGAGAGAGTCAGATTAGAAATGCATAATCAAGAGATAGGAGCTTAGGAATAACCGCTGTTTGCTATTAATGCATCGCATGCATCCTAGAGATAGGTTATGATTGTAGGCGGTCACCTTGTCCTTGTGTGCATCTCACATCATCGCATAAGCAAGAAGTAGAGACTTAAGAATAAGCTCTATAGACACTATCACATTCATCGCATGCGTCCTAGAATTAGGAGCTACCACATTTGCATTGGGAAATGATTTGCTATCGCATGAGTGTAGCATGATCGCATAGTTTGAACGCATTCTCGGAAAACGCTAACTAAAGACCTTATCAACCCGTTTCTTCGCATACTCAGTGTATCTGTCGCATAATCAATCTTTTCTCAAATCTGCCGAATACTTTTTATACTTCAAACAACAAACCAACCAAACCATTAATTTATTTGTTACTGCAAAGTGATCTAAAAATTACTACCGCATATTGTTTTCTTTAGTCCCTGAGTTCGACCCTGGGCTTACCAGGAAACTCGATAGGATTTATACTTGGGTCCTGCTGAGAAAACTTATTTGCACAACGCATTTTCCACCAACACAATCCTTTCATTATTTCATCGCATAAAATAACGCATCAATGATGAAGAGTGTTTAACTAAACGATCGTGTACCTAGCAAGATTTACTAAACGATCAAGTACACAAAGTCTATTTGATAGACAGTTCCTTCTCCCACTTGTTTGGTTGTTTGGTTCGATCGTTGCCTTCCTCCATCCCTCTACCAAATCCAACAGAGCCCACATCTTCTGGATTCTCACTCCGAGAATACCAAGGTTGTCGAGTGGTGGTGTCTAAAAGGATGTTTGTTCGTGATCTAAGCGAAAACAAGAGATTGGGTAGGCGTTATAAGTGACAACGAGAGGTTGTTGTTCCAATGATCACAAGAGAGAGAGGAATTCAGAAAAAGAGTTCTTCAAAGGTATGTCTCTCGTTCCTTTTGTATTTAATTACTAAAGCATGCTATAATTTGTTAGAAAATGCATAATCGTTCTGTATGTTTGTGAATACCTTTAATTATGTCACAACAGGCTTGGAAAGATCTTACTTCTGCTCATGAGTTCTCTTGGATAAAAGTTCCTTAAAAAACTGTAACCAATTATCCTATAATTGATTTTATTACAAATAAATAATATATTCATAACCTATAGTTTTAATATCACATCTCATGCAATATATAAACCATAGTTCTTTTTCTCCCTTATAGCATTTAATAATAATTCTTCTAATTAATGTATCTAATACATTAAGTCAATTATAGATATAATTGATGCAATTTAATTATATCATATATAATCAAATTTCCTCTTGATCATTTGAACATTTCAAACTAACCCAAAAATTGATTCTCGACGTGAATTCATTGAGCTACCAAGGGGACCTTATGGACAGGTAGCTTGAAGCTCCAACAATACATGAATAACTGACTAAACTCTTTAATCACGATATCCACCATCCGTTAACTATCGGGCATTCCATTAAAGATGACAGCTATACTCTCCGCGCTATAGATATATTTCTGTGTCCATTAGATATAACCAATCAATAATACGATGACCCTTCATAAATCGCTCGTAAGAACAGTAGGGCCAATTTACCATTTTGCCCTTGTAATTACATCTAACTCCTTAAGTACCACTTCCTCTAATGAACAATACATCATAGTCCTACTATGAGTAAATCCTTCTCAAGCCAAGAGAAAGTGTGGCACCACATTGTTCAAGTCTCGAAATCAGCCCTTAAGGCAGCAATTTATCTACTTACTCCTGAATCGGGGAAAGAGTGAATTTTGTCTTGTGTAGGTGAGTTCAAAGCCCCAATCAGACGAATCCCCAAAGTGGTAGGTTTGAGTCAGCAAACTGGCCACTCGCACCCATACAAATAAACGACCGCCCTCATAGGCAGGAGTTCCCAACTTACTGAGGATTAAGGTCATGTTATCTATAGTCATCCTAGTGAAATGAAAGTCTCTGTTATAAACGGCGTTATATAAGGAGACTAAACATTTCGTGGTCCGGTCTTATACAAACTCTTTTGTATAGAGCATCCCCGCTCCCATGTCTAATACATGAATGGTCAGGATCAGACCATTTGTAGCAGTTTACAACACTTTAACATCTAAAAGCAGGCCATACTCGTAGCGTCAACATGATAAGGCTTCTCTCCTTTATCCATATACTACAGACCATTTAGGTTATCACTTAAAGCATGTTCCACTTGTATGTTATCACATACATGCTTAAGTTACAATGATAACCAGAGATCTTAGTTTATTAGTTTGTGGTTAATGCAACTAAAATATCTCATATTTCAAAGACAATAGTGAAGAAAATATCTCATAGTATTACATCACAAATGTTTGTGCATACAGGTGTTTACAAACTACTGAACCCTACGAGATTTAGGGCATCAATCCCGACATTCTATTGGCGAAGTTATTTGTAGCTTGAATCTTCTTGATGACTGTGTTGCTCTCGTAACTCAGCCTCAACCCAACTAGTCAAAACAATCTTCATGGATAATGTTGATTGACCTTTTTCATAAAACCAATTTTGAAGTATTGGATTGTTTTGATTGACCTTTTTCATAAAACCAATTTTGAAGTATTTCTCTAATGGAATCAAGTAATGATGCAACAAAGAACTCCCTAGGTTTCTTCAAAATATTATTCAAGCACTCTGACATATTAGTAGTAATCATATTATACCTTCTTCTCCTAAAATGTGCATGTGCCCACTTCTCAAAACCAACTTTACTAAGATATTCCCGAATAGTAGAATATATCGATTTCATCCATTTCATATAAAACTTGAACTTTCAATTGTATAAGCTTTTGCACAACTATAATATATGTCATTGATTAAAGAATCCTTATAAGTCAACTTCATATTTTACAAAAGGTGTCGTAAACAAACACAATACTCAACATTTTGAAAAACATTCATGACACCTTTTGAAATGCTAAAATGCCGATAAGAAATAATGACTAATCATTCTCGTTCACCAAAAATTTTCTTTAGATTCTCAAAAAACCATCTTCATGATGCATCATTTTCAAAGTCAACAATACTAAAAACAAGAAGAAAATTCGGATTGTTAATGTCAATTGTTAAAGCCGTCAAAAGAGTCCCAGCATATTTAAATTTCAAAAAACTGCCATCAACTGATATATTAGGTCTACAATGTTTCCAACCCTCAATTAATGCTCTAATAGCCATATAACAATACTTAAAATGCTCATTTATGTTAGCTTCATAGGCAGTGAATATACCTAAAATAAGATAAACATGAAAATTAACAAGTAAGCCAAATTACAAAAGGTATATAATTGATTGATCCCTATCGATGATAGATTCTATCATTGGTTGGAGTTTATCACCAATAGCTTCCATCACTTTTATGTTATCAGTGATAGACTCCTACCAGTGATAGAAGTGAAAGAACGGTGAAGTTCAATTGTGATAGTAGGATCGCTCCCAAATTTTATTTTCACAAAAATCAAAATTTACAGTACATACATTATGCATCAAAACAAAAATTACATATGCATTTAATAGAAGAAATTAGGGAGAAGGAAAATCTTACCCTTGAAGCTAAAAAACTTCACAAAATTTCTTCTCAATCTTTCACGAACAATCACAAACACCTTGAACAAAATTATAGCAACCCAACTTTGGACACCAAAAATTTCCTCTGTATTCTCTATAGAGGATGAGAATCATAGGAGGTGTGGGCTTTGTGTTTCTTTTAGGAAGAATGAGAGTATTTGGAGAGAGGAAATTTCAGGGAGATCTTGCAGAGCATTCAGAGACCCTCTATGAGTCTATGGCCAAAATAAAAAGAAGAAATCTCGTAACTTCCAACACCACACTCTCTACACACATTTTGAGAGAATTAAGTGGAGGAAAGTTATTTCCCTCCCTTTAATTTAAAACTTAAAAATAAATCAAATTAAATCTAATTTAATTTAAATAATAATTTATATATATAATAACTAACTTATTATATGTATATATATAACTATATATTATATCATATATAACACATAATCTATAGTTTATATTGTATCAAATACAATAACCTATAGTTTTAAATTCTCTCATTAATGTATGATATTTAATATAAATCACATTTATACTAAACATAATTCTATGAATTCTCATCCATATAATTAGTATTTGAATCATATTCAAATGTTTAATTTATTTCTTAATAAACTTTATTTTATAATGTATCAAATACATTAAATTAATTATATCACATATAATTAATTTCCTCCATTAATTTGAACAATTCAAATTAATCCAAATTTTTTTCTCAATAATCCCTGTTTGAGTGATAGGACTCCAATTATGTGGCAATTTCAAGAAAGAAAGAATAGAGGAGAGGCGGTTGAATCAGTTAAGGATGACTTCCAATTCCGTTGGGAGAACTGGAGGTTTAAAAGAAGAATGAAACGGAAAGAAAGGATAGCGTAGTCTGAATATCAAAAGTGGGGAAGAAGAGCTCTCGAGAATGGGAGTTCGGAAGTCTCTGTTACGGAGACATCATCGCAGTGTGTCGTCTAATGTCTACTTCTACTAGGCGATCATGTAGTAGAGCTCATGTGTAGCATTTGGTAGGCGATCGCATAGAAACTGGTAAGCGATCGTGTAATAAGCGACCGTGTAGAAGTTTGTGAGCAATCATGGAGTATTTTGTAAGCGATTGTTTAGTAATACTGAGCGATCGTGCAGAACTTATAAACGATCGTTTAGCGTTTGGTAAGCGATCGAGTAACAACTGCAAGCGACCGTTTAGTCTTGTTTGACTCTTATCATTTAATAAAGAAGTTGTTCATCGTTTAATTGCTATTTTCAGAGAGTGTACCAACCCGTTACGATAATAAAGATTTTCAAGAATCAGTATTCTAACATTGAGCTACAGGGGGGATCTTATGAACTTGTAGATTGAAGCTTCAATGGTACTTGAACAATTAATTAAACTCCTTTAATTAAATTATTCAACATCTATTAACTATCGATCACTCAACTAAAGACCGACAACTGCACTCTTCGCACTACAGATGTATTTTTGTATCCATTGGATATAACCAGTCAACAGTGCGATGACCCTTCACAAATTGCTCGTAAGTACAGTTGGGCGAAAATTATTGTTTTGCCTCTATAGTTACATCTAACTTCTTAAGTATCATTGATCCCTCTAATGAACAATAAATCATTGTCCAACTATGACCAATCCCCTCTCGAACCAAGAGAGGGTGTAACATCACATTGTTCAAGCCTCGGAATCAACCTTTAATAGAGCAATTTACCTACTTAACCCTACATTAGGGAAGAAGTGAATTCTATCTTGTGTAGTTGTGTTCCCAGCTACCCAATCAGACAAAACCTCAAAATGGTAGGTTTATTGAATCGGCGATCTCGCCACTCTCACCCATACAAATCAAAAGACTGCCTTCATAGGCAGAAGTTCACAACTCACTCAGGATTCAGGTCATGTCATCTATGGTCATCCTAGTGAAATGTAAGTCTCTATTATTAATAGTATTATGTAATGAGACTATTCATTTCGTGGCCCGGTCTTATACAAACTCCTATGTATAGAATACCTCCACTCATATATATCTACATGAATGATTAGGATCAGATCATTTGTAGCACTTTACAACAATTGTAACATCTATAAAGCGGGCTGTATTCGTAATATCATCAGGATAAGGAACCCAACCCTATCCATCTACTATAGACCATTTAGGTTATCACTTAAACGAATCTATCCGTATGTCTCTACATACATGTTTAAGCTACAAAAGATAACTTTGGATATTAGTTTATTGGTTTTGGGTTAATGCTACTAAATGTCGAATAAAATATCTCATATTTTATTAAATAAAAAAAATTGTTTGTACATTACAATTACAAACTATAGAATCCATGAGATTTAGGACATCAACCCCATCAATAAGCTTTCACCGAAAAATTTGAAATCAAAGTATAAGATTCGCGTGCATCGTCTTTCAAAATTTCATTATTTGCTCTTTTGCCCTCCATGCTTTATAGTAGCTAATATTTACTCCAAATTCCTTTTTCAATATCACTAGGGTTGAGGTATGAGAAGAACTAAATCTAAAATCATTTTTCAAACATTCAGCTATTAAGGATGAGAAAGCTTACCTATAAAAAGTTTGAATACTTTTTATAGAACAATCATGAATATCAATAGACTTCCTACGCATCCACAAAACACTGCGCTTGTAATGAGATGTCCTCACATACCATTGACAACCATCTTGAACACATAAGAATACAATTGCTCTTGAATTTGACGTGGCAGTCTTAAATTCAAATTCTTATTGACTGTTATCAAGTAAAAACAATTTGATAAAATCTCTTTACTAACAAACGCATCCTTTTTTTTCAAATTACAAGAAATATGTATATCCATAGTCACATGGAAATCATCATCATCAATCATAGGCTTAGAAGAAGGAACAACAAACAAATAATTCTCAGTTCCATTGGAAGCTCCATTAGAAACAACATTAGAAGACACTTCCAAACATGAATTAGTGACATGAGCAATCAAAGGATGTCTTGTATTGTGTTCCTTAACTAAAGCCAAAAACCAAGCTACATCCTTATCTTCACGAATTTGAACTACATTTTGAACCTTATTCATAACAAAATCTAATAAAGTTGAAAGTTCTATAGAATAAGTAGAGGCATCCAAATAAATCTCCTTCACTATTAAACCCACAAAATCTTCAAAAACCATTACTAAAACTCCAATAGATTTGTAATTCACATAACAGTGTTTTTTATTCCAGATTCCACTATGAAAAACAACTATTGGAATGACCATGTTTTAAAATTCCTACAAAAGTAAAACAAAAACTCTTGAATAACAATATCAATAGGTTATAATATCTATCAAAAGCAAATATAAACCTATCACTATCACTTATACCAATTTATAACTAGGCATTTCTTTCAATGGATATCAATAAGAAACGATAAATACATAAAATATATATATATATAGCAGTCACATATATTCTATTAGTGATAGTCACTATCAATGATAGCTAACTAATATCTTCCAATTGATGATAGTAGCTTCTAAAGCCTAAGTTGATACAGTGAAAATTGCAGAAAATCATAAATGACAAACAAAAAGACAAGATAGCCTTAATATCAAACCTATAAATATTAAACATCAAAATATATATGTTTCTAGAAATATTATACAATTTAAAAGAAAATATCAAATAAAAGAGTCAAGAACACAAACCTCAAAATAATTAAAGAAAAGAGTAAAGAATGCAAATCCTAACTTAATTAATCAATCAAAAATCAAAATATCAAAGAAAAACTAAACAACGCAATGAAGAAAGCAAAACTAAATGAAAGCACAACAAACTCCCCTTATAATCCATTCGGTTCACAGTGAGTTGAAGAAATAATTAGGTTCTTGAGAAAAAGAGAAAAAAAAAAGAGTAAATGAGCTGAAAAATCGAAAAAGAAAACAAACAAAATCAGAAAAAAGACACTCAAAGTAAAATAAATCACAGTCGAAGATGCAATAGAGAAAATGAAAATGGCGAATTGAATCGGAGAGATTGAATCAGGAGACAATTTCAAATAAGAAAGCTTCGAAATTTAGAATTCGTCAAACATTCCTCCCTCTCAAACAAAGACGCGCTCCTGAAAAGAATCAAATCGAAAATGTAAAAAATAAATATAATAAAGGGAAAGAGAGGACAATTTTGAAAATTTGAAAAAACTAATATCTTGACCGGTGAACAGTGCTATATTAGCAAATATTCCAAACGTGGAAAATAGGATATGTTTTTTTTTCCTCTTTGTATTATTATTTGATATAAATTTCCTAAGAAGAAAGGGAGGCCCATAATTAGGATTTAGGGAGGGCCTTTATAGCCCGTTGGGCTTGGACCAGCTTAGTCCACTTTATTTAGTCTAAAAATGATACATGGATTGTAAGGCCCATATCTACGGCTCAAGATACACCCCTATAATGCTGCAAAATTCATCATATATATACCTCTCAATTCATTTTCATATATAATTTTTAGGTTCATATCAACTTTTCGCTTTAATTCATTTTCATTTCTTTTAGTGGAAACTCTTCAATATAATTTTACGACTATATTTTAAGAAATTTAGTGAAAAATGTCCCACTAAAATTTTGATTATAAACCTAAAATAGAAATGAAAATAAAAAGATTAAAATAGTCATTGTTTTAAAGTAGAGTAACAAGAATAAATGTTTTCAAATTATATAGACTAAAATGAGTCAAAGTTAAAAGTATAATAATCAAAATGAATATTTTAGAAGTATAAGAATCAAAATGAATTAAAGTCCAAAGAGATCAAAATAATATTTAAATCTAATTCTTAATATTACTTCATAATGCATTTATTTGAATTTTACTCTATGGTGAAATTTTCTCGGATTTCTTAATGTCGATAATAGAATTATTGAAAATTTGTAATGTTAAAAGAACTTTAAATTTTGTTGTATTGTTCTTTTTTTCTTTCTTTAGTGAGAGTGGTGTTGAGTTATTAATATGAATAGATGATTACAATTTAACAATTTATTTTATTTTATTTCTTCAATAAGAATATTTTTTTAATACTTATTAATAAAAGGTAGATATAAAGGTATCTATATAAAGTAGAAAACAAAACTATATAATAATAATAAAAAAAAAACTTTCAAAATAAAAACTTCTCAACACCCCCACAATTTATAAGGAATAATATTATGGTTCCGTTTGGAATTGCATATGAAATTATAAAAAACTATTATTAAAAAATCTTAACTACCTTACTCTTTAGTAAAATGAACTATTTAACAATCTATCATAATTAGTTCTTAATTTTAACTAACTTGTAAAAATTAATAGATAATTGTTTTTAGATTTGACTTTTCCAAAAAATTGCTAACTTCTTTACTTTTTAAATAAATATATTTTAATAATATTATTTCAAATTAATATAATTTGTTAGGTCTATTTTCAAATTCTAATTTATTNCTTTTTAAATAAATATATTTTAATAATATTATTTCAAATTAATATAATTTGTTAGGTCTATTTTTAAATTCTAATTAAATCACATCCAATTTTAAATAAATTATAAATTAATTATCCATATAAAAATAATTGAAACAACAAACGTAGTTTGGTTCATATAACTAAATTAAAATTAAAATTTTTCAAACACTATTTTACTTCATTTCACAGTTGATTTTTCTAACGCACAACTCTCAGCAATTATTTTAAAAGCAGCAATCCAAAACGGAACCTATATCAATCTAAATTAAGCTACCCAATTCAGACAATATATATTATCTAACAATTTCAAATCATATTCGAGTTCCAACATACAATGGAATAAATTAATTGAAATTCATAGACTTAAAAAGAATAGATAAAATAATCTAAACTTCAAGCAATAAGAAAAATTCTAAATCGAATTTAAGGAAAAAGAGGTGACACCGATCTATACTGATTCACCTATTATGAACTATATTTAGTTCTCTGTTTCACTAAAAATAATTAGGAGAAGAACCCAAAAATTTACCACGAGAAAGAAAATGCTCACAAATTACTTTTACGATAACATTCAAACTCCTCGATGGGAAGAAAACATACCTACACAAAAGTCAAGAGCAAATAAGGCTACTGCCTTTCTCTCTCTCTCTCTCTCTATATATATATAATTTTTTTTCCTGTTTTTTCACACACTATTTTCAGTAACCACCCATGAGAGAACTTCCCCTGCAGTTTTAATTTTTCAGTTACTGTGTAAATGAGCCTTTTGCATATTTGGGCTCCATATTTCTCAACAAATACATTACTAAATTGTATAAACTAAACTTGAAGATTAACAGAGTTACGTGGGCGGAGCTACGTGGGGCCAGGGGGACCCGTCAATTAATAAATTTAATAAATAAATTAACAGATTTGCTGAGTAGTAATTGATAATACAAAAACTATGTGCTGCCCCCCTGTCCTGTGTTCGAAACCCACATTTTGGTTCATTTTCATTTAATTTCATATTTTCATCCTTTTTAACGTTTTCAAATGTCATGATTCTTTTTCTTTTTTTTTTTTTAAAAGGTATATTATTTTGCACCTTTTAGTTATATTTTCTCAATTTCCAACTAAATATTTTCTTTTAACTATAATTTATGTATATTTTTTTTTATTTTCTTATCCCATATATATACATATACAATGCATAAATACTTTCTAATCCCTAATAAATTAATTTAGGAACCATCCAAAAAAAAATTAGTTTAAGAAAATTAATTGTCTTAACTCAGTTTTATTTTAAGAAACTTTCACAGATATTTCAAATTTTATTATTGTCTTTATTTTTTTGGATGGATAATTTTATAAAGGTTTTATTATAATTTTTTAAAAAATTAACATTACTTAATTTTGATGTTAAATTATTGTATTTTATTTATATGAATTCTCTATCATTTTAAAATTATGCGTAATAAATCTCTAAATTTTAAATTGTGTATCTAATACATCTCTTATAAATATCTAATATATTCATAAATTCCCAATTTTGTATCACTTAGGTTTTAGATATATTCACATTTTTAAAAACTTAAAAATTAAAAAAAATTAATTTTGCATCTAACTAAGTCTTAACAGTTCAATTTAGTCAATAATGGATAGTAGATTGATTTTTTCCTAAAAAATGTCCAATCAGACATATTGACTATAGACACATTTCAATTAATTGCTAACATTTTTTAATGTATATGTAAGAGACTTTTATTAGATATAAGTTTGAGATCCTATAAATCTATTATACATAAAATAAAAAATCTAACGATCTATTACATACATTTTAAACTTTATGATCATGCATAGACATTGATTTAGAGTTTTATATGAAATTGTGCTCTTAGATATGTCATCAATAAAGTAATTATTTATATTATTGTTACAATTGAAATAAGAAAGGAAAAGATTCAAAGCTTCAACTTTTAGAATTGATTATCAAAATTTTGATTCTTTTAAGCGATGGATTATTTGCCAACATCGATAGTAGATTTATAAGAAATTTAAAATTCCATATTGATAGTGTGCCAAGTTCTTGGAAAAAGAAAGCGAGTTATTTTTTGATGGACGCAAGTAAACACTAGATGCAATACAGAAGGTTGATTATAGTTTAATAATGTAATAAATGAGGTATATAAATTAGGACTAGAATAAATATAAAATTAGGGTTAGTGTTAGTGAGTGTCAACATCTATAAATAAAATAAAGTGAATGGGAGGAATTTATGAATTTTGATATGAATAATTAAATAGAAAATGGAAAAACAGGTTGTATGGATTGGAAGGATCGTCGGGAGGCCTTTGTCGTGGCTTGTGTTGGATTCAATCAATTCTCTTATGGCGTCCTCCCTTTCTTCCCATCCCCTAAATAATAATAAATAATATTACTCATAAAAGTAGGTTTTAAAATATTCAACCAACTTTAATTAGTAGAAGATTGTAGCCTGCGGATCATTTTGATTTAAGCTTTTGTAAGGTTAGGGTTTTTCCAAAAAGGTCATTTTTATTTATTTTTTTTATAAAACGGTTTAAAATGAATGTTTTAAAAACTATTTTCATTGGTTATCGAATACATTAATTTTTTCTAAAATAATTTATTTTTAAAATTAAATACTTAAAAAATTAATCTAAATACATTTTTAATCTATAAACAATCAAGTTTGTGTGTCTATTTCATCATAAAACTTTTTAAAAGCGTCTAAAAAATTTTCTGAACGAAAACTTTAAGTTTTGTGTTCTAATAAATACTAAATTTTAAATTTTGTATTTAATAGATTTCATATATATATATATATATATATATATATATATATATTCAATTTTTTAGTAAAAATATTGATAATAAATCTATTAGATAGAATTTTATTTCAAGGGTTTGACCGGTTACCTTTTGGACCATTTTCTTTTATATCATCTTAAATAAAAATTATAACAAAAAACTGAAACGGATGGGTAAAGATAAATGTAAAATTATAATCTAACTATTAAAAAACAAAATCGAAAAATTTAGAGATCATTATTAGATACTTTTTAAATTTCGTAAACTTTATGGACATAAAATTGAAAGCTTAAAAATCCACTATTAGGTCATTTCTAACGTGGACGTAATATAAACAAAACTAAAAATTTAAAAATTTATTAGACATTTTTTTGAAAGTTTAAAGACGTAGTAAATAGAAATAATTCTATTTTTTTTATGTTTGTTTATATTAGAGGTTAAACTTGTAAATTAATGATATATCTTTTATGTTTTTTTTTTTTTTGTCATGAGAGAGTTTGATAATAATCTTGTTTGACCTTTTTTTTCAGAGAAAGGTAGGTGATAAGAAAATTTTAGGTAATAGAGTAAATTTGGAAATTAAAAAAAAGTTAAAAATGTGGTTGTTCAACATTTGTCATATGCGTAATTATTTTTAAATGGTATTATATTGATAAATATTGTTCCTCATTTTTCCTTTTATTATAATTTTTCTTTTTTATATTCCTTGAATTGGATTTTGGATTAATGGTGGGTTTGAAATGATTTTTTTTAATGGTTTTTTTTTTTTTCATTTAGAAAATCAATTTTTCTACGAACCTTTGAGAAAAATTAATATTGGAATTGTGTTTGTATATAACCTCTTTAATGATTTTAGAAGATAAAAAATATTTTTTAAAGTCTTAATGCATAAAAAAATCAAAAGAAGTTTTAAAAACTAAAAAAGAGGCCGATAGTAATTTATTCTGAGCATAATTTTCATCTTTTTTAAATAAACTTTTGAATTTTTAGGTAAATTCTAAAAAATAAAAACAAATTTTCAATATTTACTAATTTTTGGTTTTCAAAATATTTTGAACACACTTTTAAAATGTACATATGTAACAAAATCAAATCAAGAACCAAACAGATGGTTTTATTTTGAAAGCTTATTTTGACTAACTATTCAAATATATATATATATATATTATTTTAGAAAAAAGGAATATGAAAATTACCGTAAAGGCTTATGAAAATATTAAACCAGCATAATTTTTAAACCATTATCAAATAGATCTAAATTTTCTTTTTTACCCTCAGATTCGAATCTCTTTGACTTGAAGTAATTTGCAAAAGAAAAGTAAGATATATGGTGGATCGACTCATTATAATATTGGTTTTGATCAAATATTAGAAAAGCAATGGTTCCACGTTGAAAAAATTGAAAGAAGTGGTAGGTTTTAAACACAATAAAAGAAGTCTATACCTTTGATTTCAAATTATCCCAATTAAAATATTTTAAATGTTGATATTCTGACTTAAGTTAAATTCTCTTTTGTATGCTCCAGTTTAAGAGCGTGAGAATAAAGAATGGAGTGGTACAATACTTTGAGAGTGTTTTCTTATAATTGGGACTGGAGAGAGATTTTGAAAATCGTAATTTTTCATATAGTAGAATTTTTCTAGTATGTGATTTTTTTTTCTTTGGTATAGAGTTTTTCTATGCTAAATCTTGTGTTCCTAATTTTATTGCTTTATTTAATTTCTCGATATTTTTTTTCCATTTAACTCTTTGATAGTAATGTGAGGTTTTCCCAACATATAACTCTTAAAATAAAACCAGAAACCTAACAAAACATCAAATATATATAAACTAGTAAAGTTGAATGTACAGTTCAATTAAAATGTCTGAAATAAGTCATTTTGTAAGAAATTTGAGTGTTTGGTAATCATTCAAAATAATTTTTTAAGTGTATTTTAATCCCTTTTTATCAAAAAGTATTTAAATAAAAATAAATTTTTTTAAAAACATTTTTTTCTCAAGTCAATCTATGCACATTATTACTTCTTTTGTAAATTGAATGTTCAAAATTTTCACCAATACATTTGTAATATTGATTAAAACAATGATAAAATAGCTAGAGATAAGTACAAGGAAATAAAAGATAAATATTATAGTTATAGAAAAAGCTGTTAAATTGGATGGTAATGATATTAAGGGTGTATATGGGTTGAGGATTGGGTTGAGTTGGGTTGAGAATGTTTTTTGGACCAACTTGAAAATTTCGGATGATTAGATTGACAACCAAAGGACCCAAATAAAGTCCCTAACCCAACCCTTAAAATTTGGGTTGGTTGAGTTTGGCTGTCTTGTCGGGTCATAACTTATGTTTTCTTTTTAATTAAAAATATGTAAATTTATATACAACATATGACTAATAACTAAAATCTCATAAAATTCAAATGTTAATCACCTAATATTTATGATATATATTGTAAACTTTAGACAAAGAAAAATATCATAATAATTTTAAAAGAAAATATTAAAAATTCACAAATTAATCAATACTAAATAATCAAACTCTATATATATATATATAAATTCGAATTGGGTTGAGTCAGCCCAATTTTTTTTAGCCAACTCACGATCCAACCCAACCTAACAAAAATAGAAAAAGTTTAACTCAATCTAATCCAAGAACAAAATTAATCCAATACAACCCTTATATTTTGAATTAGGTAGTTCGAGTTGTTTGGATGGTCAGGTTATTTGAACATCCTAAATGGTATATCACAAGAATTGAAATTTCATTGCACATAATGACTAATTAAATGTCCTTGTTTGAATTTTAATTTAGAAAAATAATATCAGAAATAGGATCATGAATAATGAATATATATATATATGTGTGTGTGTGTCTATTGTGAACTTAAGGAGAACAATAGAACAAGGATACCAATAAAATATAATATAATAATAAATTAAATTAAACATAATATATAAATAAATAAAATTAACAAAATATACAATAAGAAATTTCTCTAAATTCTCCACTTTCTCCAATTTTCATGGACTTTACCCAATATGTGTGTCTTTCAAAACCCATCAAATGCAACTATTTATAGGCGATTTGGTAAGTAGAAAGTGGATTACATAGACACTAAGAATGAGTATTTACAAGACATATAATTAAATAATGGACTATAGAGGGGGTGACATTTGGCTTTTTGACATTAAGGTATCTATTTTACACATAATTTGTGATATTTATAATGTTCCCTCTTAGATACCTATTATATATATATGAAATATGTCGCATTAAAAGCTTACTAGGAAAAACCCCATTGGGAAAAAAAATTCTAATGAAGGAAAAAGAGTACATATTTCATATAATATAATACTCTTAAAAAGAATTCAGTATAGTTATTCCCTCTCATGGAAACATCACTTGAGATCTTTGAGTCGTCGCATTCCAATATTGTGTACCAATTTCTCAAAGGTTGCAATTTGTAATGATTTTGTAAATAAGTCCACTAGGTTATCCCGAACAAATTCGTTACAGTGATGTCACCATTTTCTTCAAGATCATGAATGTAGAAAAGTTTTGGTGAAATATGTTTTGTTCTATCTTCTTTAATATATCATCATTTGATTTGAGATATACATGTTGTGTTGTCTTCGTATAATATCGTTGGAAGATTCTACTAGAAGACAAACTACATGTTCCATGAATGTGCTGAGTCATTGATCTTAGCCATACACATTCTCGACTAGCCTCATGAATTGCCAGCATGATTTGAGAAAGTAGTCATTATGCTCTGTTTCACTGGTCGCCATGATACAACAGTTCCTCTACATGTGAATAGATAACCTATTTGAAATCTAGCTTTATGCAGATCATATAAATATTCATAACCTGCCTAACTAACTAGATAAAATTTTGATTTATTTGAATAAAACAAACCCCATTAGTCGTTTCTAGGAGATAGTGGAGTATATGCTTAATTCCATTCCAATGTCTTTTTGTTGGAGAAGAACTATACCTTAGTAATAAATTTACTGAAAATGCAATATCTGATCTTGTATTATTAGCAAGATACATAAGTGCATCAATTGCACTAAGATATG
The DNA here is from genome assembly GCF_009727055.1 of Benincasa hispida. Lineage (NCBI taxonomy): Eukaryota > Viridiplantae > Streptophyta > Magnoliopsida > Cucurbitales > Cucurbitaceae > Benincasa > Benincasa hispida. The sequence continues at coordinate 21,905,393 of NC_052351.1, forward strand.
GTACTTCAAGACCAAGAAGTTCTTCATTATCATCTTGAGGTTGAAATATTTCTTTCTTCATATCTAGCAAATGAACTTCCATTGGAATTTTCAATGGATTGTCCATATAGAACCTTTTCAAAACTTTTCCTGTATAAATTGATTGATGAACAAATATCCCATCTGTTAATTGCTCAGTTCACAAGTCAAGGCAAAATTTTATTCTTTCGAGATCTTTTATCTCAAATTCTTTCATAAGATATTCTATCGCCTTTGAAAGCTCTTCAAGAGTCCCAATTATATTTAAGTTATCAACATATATAGTTATAATAGTAAATCCTAATTGTGATTTCTTTATAAAAACATATGGACATATTAGATTGTTTTGATATCATTCATTCAACAAATATTCACTCAAGCGATCGTACCATATTCGTCTTGATTGTTTCAATCCATATAGCGATCTCTATATCTTTATTGAATACAATTTTCGGGAATCTGATTTATATGTTTTAGGTACCTTAAATTCTTTTAGGATTCTCATATAAATATCATTATCAAAAGATCTATATAAATATGCTATGACTACATCCATAAGAAGCATGTCTAGATTTTCATGTACAATCAGATCAATTAAATATCTTCATATAATTATATCCACTACCAGAGAATACATCTTTTCATAATCAATACCATGTCTTTGTGAAAAACCTTATGCAACTAGTCTTGCTCTATATCTTGTGACCTCATTATTTTCATTTATTTTCCTCACAAATACCCACTTGTATCCCACAGGTTTGACACCTTCTAGTGTTTGAACTACTGGTCTAAAAATTTGATGTTTTAAAAGTGAGTTTAATTCTACCTCAATTACTTCTTTCCACTAAAGCCAATCTTTTCTATGTCGACATTCTTCAATAGATTTTGATTTAGAACCCTCATTTTCAGATATAATATCAATAGTAACATTATACGTAAAAATATTGTCAATAACTATATGAGCTGGGTTCCATCTTTTTCCTATCATAACAAAGTTTATCGAAATCCCATTATTATCTTTAGGTATTTCACCTTCCTCACTAATCATATCAACGATTTCTTCATAGGTATTTGCATCCTCAACCAAGTCTTTTTTACTATTAATGATTTTTATCTTTGGAACTCACTAGTCTATCACGCTTCTAGTGTGTTCCAAACTCATTAATGACAACTTTCTATGTTAGGATATCAATTTTCGATGGAACATTTGCAGTAGTATATGTGATTTACCTACTTTCTTTGCATCTATAAATGTTGGGAATGTCCTAGAACTCGCAGTTCGTGTTAAATATTATATTTATCAATAATAATAAGTTGTTGATTTTGCATTCTATTATGAAAATTCACTAAACATATTCATGGCTATAGTCTGAATACTGTAACTTTATATAGTGACATAAACAGGATCAAGTTAACAGTATATAGCTTAAATGGTCTAAAAAGTATATGGATGAAATTAGGTATCTTATCTTGGTAACACTATTGGATGTGACCCACTCTGTAGTTGTTACAAGAAGTTGTAAAGTACTACAAACGATGTGATCCATAGATAGTTCATGTTGAGACATGTGAATGGAGGCATCCTATGCAATGAGTTTGCATATAGAGTAGAATACGAAAATAGTCACTTTTCTTTATAACGCTTGTTTACTTTTAAAGCTGACTATTTCATCTATTAAGTAACCTAGGTTAACTTGATCTTAATCCTGATCTAGTTATGAACTTCTGTTTGTTCAGGATTATCTTTTGATCTGCAAACGGCGAGAGTAGTCCAAATAGCATTGCTCAATAAGCCTCCCATTTTGGGATAAGACCGGATGAATAGCTGGGGACATAGCCCTGCAAGATGAAATTCACTCCTACCCAATTTAGGGTTAGTAGATAGGTTGTTCTCTTAAGTATTGATTCCAAGTCTTAAACAATCGGGGCCCCGCCTTCTCATGATATAGAAAGGACTTGATTTATAGGGATTATGAATCAAAATTGTTCATTAGATGGTTAATGGAAAAATAAAGAACAAAATGTATTCACAGGGGTAAAAAGGTTATTTTGACCCAACTGTGATTACGAACAACCTGTGAAGAATCAACTTGCTGATTATGGTTATATAAAGTGGATATAATATATTTATAATGAGGGGAATTCAATTATGGGCTATGGTGGAGTGACCCATTAGTTAACGAATGGGGGGTTAATTCGGTCTAGTGAGTTTAGATGATTAATCTTGGATCGTTGGAGCCCATAATCTATAGGTCCGCGAGGTCCCCCTACTAACTCATAAATGGATAAGCTTTAAAGTAGCTTGAGAAGTTAATTTGAAACGTTCAAACTAGAATTAAACGGAATAGGAGAATTTATATTTAAATATGATTTAAATATATGAAGATGGATTTGTGTAAAAATTAATTTAATATTTGATATTAAATTAATTAGAATTATTTAAAAATTAAAAATAATTTATGAAATTAATTTTATAAAATTAATAAAATTTTCAATTTTTGAAAATCACTTGATTTTGAGAAAAAATTGAAAAGTTGGAAACATGCACAAAATGGAAAATCAGTTTTTTCCATTATCATCTTCTACATGCTCACACAAACACCACTTCCTTTTTTTACATTTACTCCAAGCATGAGTTGCAACCCATGCAGTATTCTTCTTTGTGTGTTCAACTGCAATAAATAAAGAAGATTGGAGTGAATTTGAGGCAGACATTCTAAAGAAATTTGAGAGAAAATTTCGGGTTGAAGAAGAGTTTTCAAAGCAGTGTGGTGCAGTGAGCTTCTCCTTGTTTATTCATTGCTTCAAGTTGTTCTGAGTCCCACAACTCGTTCTAAAGCTCTAAGAGGATAGTGGGGAAGATCTTGAGGTGGTTCACGGTATTTTTTGGAGAAGACAACTGCAGTTGATCAAGATCTTGAAAACTTCTATAAAGGTATGACTACAAACCCTCTTTTATTAGATGAGTATGCTTTAGTTTCTGCCAAAATTAGTTAATTTGAATGCTTATTGATTCTTGTTGCTTCCGCTGCATGTTGTACACTCTTACAATATAAATGCATCTAGTAACTAATTTACTATATTTTGTAAATGAAATATTTTCTGAACTTTAGTTCACATTGATCTGTACGGAGATCTAAATGAGACAATAGCGATGAATTCCATCTAATTTCTTTTTCCAACTTCTTAATTTCTTCCCCTAATTTTGGAAAATTTGTCTCATTAAAATGACAATCAGAAAATCGTGTAATAAATACATCACCCATCAGGGGTTCAAGTTACTTGATAATTGATGGGGACTCATATCCAATACATTGTCAATTATAAATTTTGTTCTTCTAGGAAAAATAATACTTGCTTTTCCAAACCCTTCACTTAGATTTGCAGAACCTGATATTGTATTGACTTTTGCTTCCAACATTGACAGTTTGGAAAAATATTTTCTACTTGTAAATATTGTATGTGTAGTTGCACTCTCTGCCAGACATATATCTTCATTACTCATTTTTTAGTCACCCAACATATGAAATTGATCCAAGTTTCTTCATTAAAAAAAAATAATTACAATAAGAAAACAACATTTGGAATATACAAAGGTTAACATCTACTAAGAGAAGAAAAAAACATAGAGATGAATAAAAAAAAAACAAATTAAATCTAGATATTTTCAAAGTCAAAGGAAACACTTGATGTCCCATCAATTCTGTCGATTTTCTCTTCAAGAGATTCAAGAAGTCCGCCACATCCAAAATTATCATATGGGATGGGTCAAATATGTCATCCTGATATTCAAAATTTGCTTCCACATTTTTTTCTTTTTTCCTTCAGAGAGACTTGATAGAGATCAACGAAGTGTTTGACGTATGATAGGTATGTGACCAATGCCCACTCATTCCATATCGGAAGCATTTATTTCAACACTTCTTGAACCCTTATCTTGTGAAGGTTTTCATTTGTGATCATCATTTTGTGTGGTTGTTCTTTTAAAATTTGAATGATTAGAACGACCATCACGAAATTAATAATTATTTCTTCCTCTGCCACGATCACAACCTCGACCATGATTATTATTAAAATTTACAACATTCACTTCAAGAAATGGTGTCGTTTCAGTTGGTCGAGATTCATGATTTTTCATCAATTACTTGTTATTTTGTTATTCCACGAGAAAACATGAAATTAGTTTAAAATATTGTTTAAAACTTTCTCTCGATATTACTACTGTAGAAGTATATTCGAGACATGAAATGTAGAAAATGTCTTCTCTAACATATAATTTTCTCTCCGCATAACAACAATTTTGAACTGATTTTAAATAATGCGGAGTTGTAATCACTTACTAATTTGAAATCTTGTAGCCTCAAGTGCATCCACTCATAACGAGTTTTAGGAAAAATAACTATTTTTTTATGATCATATCTCTTTCAAATTTTTCGAGTTATTTTTTATTGTAAGATACTTCATCTTCAATCCCTCATGGGAATGATGATAAAGGAAAATCATAGTTTTTGTTTTGTCTTGACTGGATGTCATATTTCCTTATTTAATAGTCTCTCCAAGATTCATAACATTCAGGTGGATTTCGGCATCAAGCACCCATGACAAATAATTATTGTTGTTAATATCAAGGGCGAAAAATTCTACTTTTGTGAGATTTGTCATGACAACACTATCATAAAATATTGTATTTATATTAAAAATTTAATAGATATTAAATATGTAAAATTATATTAAATTTATTAATTATAACGAAAAGGGAAAAACCAACATACCTTTAGAACTACCTTTAGCGGGAAAAACAATAGGAGTTCATGCTGATAACGTGTTGTGAAATTAAAGAGCATAATGGAAACACGAATAGTAATAAAATATAATATTAAAATTAATATAATATAATATAATAATAAAATAAATAAATTAAATATATATATAATATGTAACATTAATTAATTAATAAAATATGAAATAAGAAATTTCTCTAAATTTTCCACTTTCTCCAATTTTCATGGACTTTATCCAATGTGTGGGTGTTTTAAAACCCACCAAATGCCACTATTTATAGGCGATTTAACAAGTAGGAAGTGGATTATATGGACACAAAGAATGAGTATTTACAAGATACATGCATGGCTATATACATGGAGCATAGAGAAAGTGATATTTGACTTTTTGACACTAAGAATAGGTATCTATTTTATACATAATTTGTGATATTTATAATAATGATTGTATGTTGAGTCTAGCTACTATTTAACATGTTGATGTCATTGCTTACACACACATATATTTATTTATTTATTTAACAGACTCTTCTATATAGACACACCCTTTTGAAATTATTGCTTCAATTTTTGGAATTGATTAAGAAGTTTCTTTGAAAGATATCTCTTCACATCTTCTATCTTAGATAGAATAATTAAACCCTTCCTTTTCAATTCTTTTTGGAATACCTTCAAATTTTTTAGTTAAAATATCATCTTAGTCTTTGTATTTTAAATTTATTCAATTTTAGTTCATACATATTTAATAGACCTCAATTTAAGTCTCTCGATTTTTTTTTATCAAAATTGGTTAAATAATAATAATAATAATATTTATGCAAGAAAATATGATAGGTAAATGTTTCCATAATTCATAATAAAAATGGTAATAGGTAATAAAAAAAATTATAATAGTCAACAATAGAAACTAAATTTAAGATTTATTAAAAGTGTGAAAACTAAAATTAAATATTTGATAATACATAAAAACTAAAATAAAATAAGTCTTAAAGTATAGAGACAAAAATAGTATTTTAACTTTTTTTTTCAATAAAGCCTACTAGGGTGTTGGATAATTATCAAGATTTTTCAAGTAGCTTATTTATTATTAAGAAGTTTCTTGGAGACAATTTTGGGTCATTGGATCTTACACGTTGTCCAAGATCAATTCATGGTCAATAGATTTTTCACATCTCTCCAAGACAATTGGAGCCATTGGATCATTCACATCTATCAAGAACAATTTGAAGCCATTAGATTTGCTTGATGACCATGTTTCTTTGGGCTATAAATAGGTAAGGTCCCATGGTTGCGAAACTATCCCAAAATCTCCAACAAATAAATGAGATAAAATAGAGAGAGTTTCTTCTTGTAAGGGAGTTTGGTGTTCCTCTATAAGAAATAAAGTTTGTACCTCCTATTTTCATATAGTGAAATTCTTCTATCCTTACCCGTGGTTTTAACCCTAATTTGTTTAGGGGATTTTCAAGTAAAATCACTGTGTGTTATTCTTTCTTTTCTTTTTCTTCATTATTATTATTCTCAATCTACTTTAGTTGCGATTTTACTTTATTCGATCACAATCCATTTTCACTACAAGTAGTATCAGAGTCTAGCTTAGTTTTGTGTATTAATATCTACTTATCATATGCTCTGTAGTTGCCATTAATAGTTGGATTCTCCACATCAGAAAATAAGTAAGATATTTTCATCCGAATTAAAAGGCACAATTGAGAATTGTTTATATTTTGTGATAGAAGTAATGGCAACAAAGTTCGTGATTGAGAGGTTCAACGGAACTAATTTACGTTGTGGAAGTTGAAGATGAAGGCTTTCTTGAGAAAAGCTAATTGCCTTTCAGCCATTGACGAGAGACCGACAGAGATCACAGATGATAACAAATGGAACGAGATGGACAGAAATGCTAAGGTAGGAATGCTATGGCAAATATTCATCTAGCATTAGCTGATAATGTATTGTCAAGTATTAAAGAGAGAAAAATCGCAAAGGAGATTTGGGACCATCTCACAAAATTGTATGAGGCCATATCACTTCACAAAAAGATTTTCCTTAAGAGGAAGTTACATACTCCTCAAATGTCAGAATCCATGTCAATGATAGAGCACATGAACATGTTGAATACTCTATTTTCTCCATTGTTAGGTTATAAAATAGAGCCAAATGAATGTGTTGAACTTCTACTTCAAAGTCTTCGTGATTCGTATGATCAACTTGTCATCAATCTGATAAATAATGTTCTCACTGACTATCTAAGCTTTGATAATATTGCAACTGCTATCATGGAAGAGGAAAATCAGTGCAAGAACAAAGATTAGTTGGTAAGTTCACAGCAAGCAGAAACCTTGGCCGTGACAAGAGGCAAATTAATGGAACATGACTCAAGTGGGAGCAAAAATCAAGGAAGGTCAAAATCACGAAGCAAGAAGAATATGAAGTGCTACAATTGTAGAAAGAAAAAACATCTGAAGAAGGAATATTTGAATATAAACAAGAAAGATTTCAATCCTCAGGGAAATGTAGCAAGCACCTTAAATGAAAGTGGTGCATTGTCTTGTGAAGCAGTGACAACTACAGAAGCCAGAAAAAAAAATGGTTGATGTATGGCTCTTCGATTCAAGAGCCACTTATCACATTACCTCTCGCCAAGAATGGTTCCATCCTTATGAACTTGCCTCCGGAGGACCTGTCTTCAGCTGTAATGATCATGCCTTAAAGATTGTCGATATTGAAACTATCAAATTGAAGTTCCATGATTATACAATTCGTACGATTCAACAAGTGCGACATGTAGAAGACCTGAAAAAGGACTTGCTCTCATTAGGTAAACTTAATGATCTTGATTACAAGGTTGTAGTTGAGAAGGGAATCATGAAGGTGATTCAAGGTGCGCTAGTACTTATGAAGGGAAGAAAGGTGGATGCAAACTTGTACATGTTAGAGGGAGAAACTTTGCAAGAAGGAGAAGTATCAATTGCTTCAAGTAGTCCAAGTGAAAATCTTTCGATGATGTGGCATCAGAAACTTGGGCACATGTCTGAACAAGGATTAAAAGTTCTTGCAAAGCAAAATCTACTCGCAAGGTTCACTAAGGTATCTCTATCCTTCTGTGAGGATTGTGTTACAAGTAAGTAACAAAGATTAAAGTTCAACACATCAAAACAAGTAAGTAACACAGATTAAAGTTCAACACATCATATTCTAGAAGTAAAATGATCCTAGAATTGGCTCACTCTAATGTATGGCAAGCACCAGTTACATCTCTAGGAGGAGTAAGGTACTTTGTGTCCTTTATAGATGATTACTTCAGAAGATGTTAGGTGTATCCCATCAAAAACAAAGGTAGATGTGTGTTCAATCTTTAAAGTATTCAAAGCGCAAGTGGAACTTCAATCTGGTAAGAAGATTAAGTGTTTACGGATGGAAAATGAAGAAGAATATACAAACAACGAGTTTGCAAAATTTTGCAATCAAGAAGACATCGAAAGACAATTCACTACTACTTATACTCCCCAACAAAATGGGGTAGCAGAGCGGATGAACAGAACATTGTTAAAGAGAACAAGAGCAATGTTGGGAGCTTCAGGCTTAGAGAAAACTTTCTAGATGAAAGCAGTCAATACCACTTGTTATGTAGTGAATCATGCTCCATCAATTGTAATTGAGTTGAAGACACCAATGTAGATATGGACTAATAAGCCCGTTGATTATTCGAACCTCCATATATTTGGAAATTTTGTGTACGCGATGTACAATGCCCAAGAAACTACAAAGTTGGATCCAAAATCCAGGAAATGTTTATTCTTGGGGTATGCTAATGGTGTGAAGGGGTATCGTCTGTGGGATCCCATTGCCCATAATATTATCTTCAGCAGGGATGTGATCTTTATGGAAGATAAGAAACAAGTAGCAGATGATAGCACTATAAACGAAAGCTCATACTACGAAAGTACATGTGGAGCAAGAATTTATAGAGGACTCTTCTAAAGTTGAACCAGTGCATGAGATCCAAGAACCAGCTGAGTCACAAGTACCACGTTGATCTAATCGAATAATAAAGCCACCAGGTTAGCAATTTGAATATATTATGGAGCACAATGTTGCATATTGTCTTCTATCCGAGGATAAAGATCCATTAACTCTCAAAGAGGTAATGACAAGTTCTGATGCTGCTCAGTGGATGACATCAATACAGGAAGAAATAGAAGCTCTTCATAAGAAGAGGACTTGGGAACTTGTAACGCTACCACAAGAGAGAAAGCCCATTGGTTACAAGTGGGTGTATAAGATCACGCGGAACAATGATGACCAAGTAGAGCATTATTGTGCAAGATTAGTGGTAAAGAGATACACTCAGAAAGAAGGTATCGACTTCAATGAGATCTTTTCTCCAGTAGTTCGATTTACTACTATTAGAATAGTCGTGGCAATGTGTGCTACATTTAACTTACACTTGGAGCAGTCAGATGTTAAAACTATGTTTCTTCATGAAGATCTCGAAGAAGAAACCTATATGCTCCAACCAGAAGATTTTGAAGTAAAAGGAAAAGAGAACTTGGTTTGCAAGTTACATAAATCTCTGTATGGTCTCAAACAGGCGCCGAGGTGTTGGTACATGAGATTTGATTCCTTCATTGTGAGCCTTGGATACAACAGACTTAATGCAAACCCTTGTGCATATTTCAAGAGGTTTGGAGAAAAAGACTTCATTGTCCTGCTATTGTATGTTGATGACATGTTGGTAACAAGCCCCAACAAAGATTGTATTGAAGAATTAAAGGCTCAATTGGCTAGGAAATTTGAAATGAACGACTTGAGACAAGCAAACAAGATTTTGGAGATGTAAATTCACTAAGATAGAAATAATAGGAAGATTTGGCTATCACAAAAAATTATTTGAAAAATGTCTTGCAATGCTTCAACATGCAAGATTGTAAGCCAATTTCTACCACTCTTCCTGTTAATTTTAAGATATCCTCTAGTATGAACCCTAGCAATGAAGTAAAGAGGATGGAGATATCTCGAGTACCATAAGCATCAGCAGTGGGAAGTTTAATGTTCGCCACAATTTGTACCAGACCAAACACTGCACATGCAATGGGAGTTGTTAGTCGGTATATGGCGAATCCTGGTTGAGAGCATTAGAATACTGTTAAAAGGATCTTTAGATGCATTAAAGGATCCATAGATGTTGCTTTGTGTTATGGAGGATCTAACTTTATTGTTAGAGGATATGTTAACTCAGATTTTGTAGGTGATCTTGATAAAAGCTTATTGGCTAATTATCAAGATTTTTCAAGAAGCTTATTTATTATTAAGAAGTTTCTTGGAGATAATTTTGGGTCATTGGATCTTACACGTTATCCAAGATCAATTCATGGCCATTAGATCTTTCACATCTTTCTAGGACAATTGGAGCCATTAGATCATTCACATCTATCAAAAACAAGTTGGAGTCATTGAATTTGCCTGATGGCCCAAGTTTCTTTGGGCTATAAATAGGTGAGGATCCATGGTTGCCAAACTATCTCAAAATCTCCAACAAATGAGAGATAAAATAGAGAGAGATTCTTCTTGTAAGAGAGTTTGGTGTTCCTCTATAAGAAAGTTTGTAACTCTTATTTTCATATAGTGGAATTCTTCTATCCTTGCCCGTGGTTTTTACCCTAATTTGTTTAGGAGTTTTCCACGTAAAATTACTGTGTGTTATTTTCTCATTTCTTCTTCTTCATTATTATTATTCTCAATCTATTTTAGTTGCAATTTTACTCTATTCGATCACAATCCATTTTCTCTATGTAGAGTTAAAACTATAAGCTTATATATAATGACAATTTAATGTGGTATTCGGGTGAGACCATCTATATTCAAACCCGCTTTTTCAATAATACTGGTATTTCCTTCCCTATTCAAATTGTGGAAACTAAATTACTATTATATATTTAAGGTTTCACACTATGTCACTAGAGAGAATGTACAAAATATATATTAAATGATTAAATTAACCTTAGCCTAAGTTTTGTCTAAAATTAGCCCCTAGGATGCACATATTATTTCAATATAAAGAAGAAAAAGTGTATGAATTTAAAATGTCTCGTCGTATATATGTGCATTTAAAATAACATCTTAGCCGCCGCATAACCAATTTTTGCTTCGGATTAGATTTCCATCCTTTTTTTTCTAAGAAAAAAACAATTTATTGTTTTGCAATAATTAAAATAAGCTAATTTTGTTTAATAATGAAATGTTATTTGTTTCCTTGTTGTTTGTGGAGAATGTTTGGAAGATTATGTGGATTTGTTTTTTCAGTATTTTTGTCGTCTAAACTAAATATTATTCCTATCTTTGGCTAATATTATATTAAAGAAGGCATCAGCCATCAAATAAGTTGGCTTCATTATTACAATATTTTCCAAACTTGATTTTCTAAGTTGAGACATTATACGCCACAAAAATATTTGTACTTTTGACCGTCAATATTAGACCCTTATTTAATTTATGGATAAATGACTATTCTTAGTGCTTTGTAAAGAAAAAAAAAAACCTTTAAAATACATAAATTACTTGTCTCATATTATCCATTATAATATCAAAGCTCATAAAGTCTAAAAAAAAAATGCGGAGATCTTACAATCTAAAATTGTAGATTTAGATCTTTTCTTCGACATTTGTTAATATAATATTCACAAATAATATATTCAATCTAATAAATAGAGGTAAGATTTTTTATTTTTTATTTTTTTTATTTTTTTGACAATATGAAGAGAGAAGATCGAATCCCTAACCTCAAAATTGATAATATAATTTTTTATATCAATTAAGTTAAACTCATTTTGAGAATAGAGTTAAAGATTAAACTAACTTTTATGTTGCATTATATTATTCGCACGTTGATGAATTGACTAGTTAGTTAATATTAGAGATTAAATTAACATAAGTAAAATTACAATAATAACCTCAAAATGGAAGAATTTTCCATGGTAACTAATTGACTGAGTCAATCTTGGCTTCCTTTAGTATATTTACAAATGATGTGTCAACTTTTCTTGGGTTGAAATCTTAATTAAATAAAACTTGGTCTTATTAGAGCATCATAATTGAGATTATATTGAATTCATTACTTTTCAACAACCACGTGATTACATTGATCGATTAGACGTTTGTTTTGTCAACTACAAATATATTATTACACAAAACAATTTATCATTATGCAGCATAAGCACCCTATTATTATTATTTAGAATACGAACCTTTGATTTTATTTTTCTTTCAATATTGGTGAATAATTTTAATCAAAGGCACCTATCTTATATAATAAGAGCTAGAAAATTATTTGCATAAATCAAGTCGATCGTCAACAAACCTGTTTTAAATTTGAATAATGACTAACAAAAACAAGAAAGTATACAATAAAAAAAATGCTAATCTCTTTACCTTTAGAAATTTTATTAATTAATCTCAATAATTTTTATTATTAATCATGAATGTTAAAATATACATTTTGACACTATATATATAATTAAGACCTCAATATACATACACACACCCACAGAGTTTAAAATGTCGATATAAGAAAAATATATTGAAATTTTAATTTTACAAAAATATCGATAAAATGTTGATGTCGATGAATATTTTTAGAAAAATATAAAAAAATAAATTTAAATTAGTAAATAAACCTTGTATGATCTTTAAACAAGTTTAATATGTTTATTATTTATAATATTTTTACATTAGTGATATTTTGTTACTTATTCTTTATGTTTTATGAATTCTTTATAATATAATGAAGATACCAATTCATGTCTCATATTAATATTGAAACCATAGAAATTTTTGTTCCAAATAATATTATTTATTCTCATAAAATTGATATCAACAATTCAAAGTATTATGCGGAAGTATGTCACAGCAATAACGATGACTGACAAACAAAATTGAGAAGACTCTTCAAGTCATTAAATTGATCTTAACAAAAACAAAATGAGTGCCAGCCTAGGCATTAGAATGATTATAAATCTACTAATATGAATTAACAATGAATAAATAAATAATAAACGGTAATAATTTAGGTTTATTTTCAAAGAAGTCAGCTCAAAATGTCAAAGAATGATGTGAAAAATGGTGAAATTGACGGAAGGAAAGCTGAATTTGGATTGGAACACATTGACAGACATGGTCCAACTTGCACGTTAACCTTTGCACTTAAAACTCTAAAAAAATCTGCTTTTGACTTTAGAAATATATATGATATATATTACAATTTACAAGTATATAAAGAAAGTTGAAACTTGAGTGATTTTTGTGCTTCACTTTCAAATTTGTCATTTCCCATAGCTTAGATTCCTATTTTTTTAATCATTTGAGTTCATTATTATCGTCTCATCTATAATTGTATGATGCATTATGATTATGTTTTTTGTTTTATTCAACATAATTTCATTTTCAAGATTAGGTTACATCCAAAGTAGAGACGAATTAGCACCTATAAGATTCGAAAAGTAAGTTATTTGTGATGAATAAGGGCAAAGCACAAAAGAAGGGATGACCTTGCCTCCTCTTAAGTTATAGAAAATTGTACTAAAAGTTAAATTTTTTCTTTTTTTTTTTTTTTTTTTTTTTGAAGTTTTCTCTTCAAAATAGAAATATTATACATATAATTAAGTATAATTCATAAAAGTAAAGTTCTGGGTTGAAGATATATTTGTTGATTGGTACAAATCGTTGAACATATTTTACATGTCATTGAAAAAATTGTTGATACGACATCTTAGGTGCAATAATGATATGTTATATTTAAGTTATATAAGATATTCAACTTATAATGTAGTTCAATTGATCCAAACTTTCACCTTATTGTTGAAACAAAAATAAAGAACTTCAACTCAAATATTTGTAAACATGGTCTTTAAATTTTAGTTATATTAGAGTTTCCTTCTAACTTCTTGACTGCTTTGGACTTTGTTCATTTTTATCGTATTGCATTCTCGTTTAGACTTTGAAGTGTGATGAAAGTGCTAGACTATGTTAACTTAGTTGAGATATTTTATTGCACTTATTGATTCCTTTCATGTCAAATTATTTTTTTTTTAAAAAAAGGTTATACTATAAATTTTTTAAGTACATCCAAAAAGGACCATTTCATTTCTCACTAGTGATGAGCATTAAATATTGTAACCTCCTATGACTAATGCCATACATGATCAAATCTCCAATATGTTTTTTATTTGAAAAAAAAATTGTGTGTAGTCTCTGTGCAACCGAGAACAACACCCAATAAAAAGTTATGTAGTAAAAAAATTGAATTGAATTGTTTTTATTTTATTTTTACTGTGTAAATACAAGGGGAAGCATGAGATAGGTGGAGATTAATTGACATTTTTATTCTATACAACTTAAATCATAGTTTAAATTTTCGTTAGTAACTTTCATATTTTTGTGTACTAAGTATATAATAGGTCTTTAAATTTTTAATTTTATAACTAGTACACTTTTGAAATTATCTTCCATTTTGAATCAAATAAATCTTTAACTTATTCAGTATCTTTGTTACACTTCATAAATCTATGAAACACAAAATGATTAGACCAGATATCAATTTTCTTTCAACCAAATATCTTTTTGAGCTTTATAAACTCGAATATCATATTATATAAGCATGAGTTTTCATCTCAAGACCAGTTGGCGACAATGAGAGAAGTGACTCGTGTATCTTATTAAGATATTGAGATCTCCTCATCATTCAAAACCTTTCACTTAATTAACTTAACATTCAATCCATATGTATGAATGAGATAAGGATTTAAGTATATATTAAATTATCTTAAATTTTTAAGAAAAAACAAAGAAACTTCTTTGGATATAATGAATAATGAAAGGATTTGGAAAGTGATTGATTAAGAGATATGTTTAAATTGTGAAAGAATAGTGGGACCATAGGGATTTAAAGATAATAAGCAAGTGGTAAAGGTTGTATTGTGTGTAATACTAATAATGGGAGACAAGGGATGGTCCAAGTTGTGAAGAAAGGAACAGTAATAATGCTGTTGAATGGTACAGCTGATGTATATTATTCCAAAACCAAATTATATAATGATTATATATAATGTCCAATGGGTGACTCCTTCAATTCCTTCTTGATTTTCTCTCTATAAACACACAGATATGAGATTCTGACACTTTTACTACAATACCCAATCCCCCATATTCTTATATTATTCAAATTTATGCTTCGTTTTTTGGTTGGAATTACATGGGATGGCTGTTTATGTGGGAAACAAAACTCTGTACACAGACATGGAGAAAATTGGTGTGAGAAAGAAGCCATTTTTATGGATGCTTTTCTTTGCTACATAACAACTAACTCACAGCCAACACACTCTGTGTCTATATATAACGAACCTTCTTCTTCCACCTTCCACTTCCATCCCTTTCATGGATAATCCCAACCCTAATTTATCAAATCATTAATCACACTATATTTAACATGGTTTTCCATCAAGTTCTTTGCTTTTGTACTCCCTAAAAACCATGTTCTCTCTTTCCAATGGAGTTTTCTTTCAAGTACTACTTAGTTTTGGTAATATGCATATACTTGTTGTTGAGGTATTTGGCCCAAGAAATTAGGAGTATAGAATCGCGAACTTCCACTTTTTGTATCACAATTAAAAATAATAATTTTATATCATATTAACTCTATATTATAGATTTTAGAAGTTCGCAACTTTCCAAAATTTTCAACTCTTTGGGAGCGTCTAGAGCAAGAAGTAGAGTTGTGAACTCCTATAATTCCGGTATGTATGGAGTTAATAAAGTATAATTGATGTTTTTTTAGTCGTGTGACCAATAAATTTCTTGGATCAAAGGAGTGGAGTTCACAACTCCATTTACCCTAATTCAATGGGCCAATAGAGTTCACAATTTCACTCCTTACTATAAAATGAAGCAAATGATTTGAGGAGCCACTATAAATAATCCAAACAGTTTTATACCATTATATGTATGATATCATTAGAAACTACAAATTAAAAGTATCTTAAATTCACATGTAACAGTGTAAAAGTGTCGGCTACCCTGTGACAGTAAGTGAAGAATTAGTATTCTTACCCTTGGAGACCTTTCAGTTTCCAGAAACATAACTAAATAGAAGATTGAAGGGAAAGAAAATAAAAATTATATGGATATATATGAAGTGGGATAAAGATTAAGATAGAAAATAAGAAGAATTAGAAGTTCTAGAGGAACAAACTCAAATTAGGGGGAAAATAAATAAATAATAGAGAGAGATATATGAAGTTAAAGATGGAGCATTGAATGAGATTGGATTAAGGGGAAAAGAAAACCCAATACAAATTTACAAACCCTTTTTGTAGTGAAGAGGCTTAGGTTGTTTTTGTCATTGGAGGGAATAATGTGTAGAGTGATGAGCAAAAGCAGGAGCAATAACATGATGATTATGATGTTGGGAAGCTTCAAAATCTGAATAATTAAAACCCAAAGAGCTGATTTCACCCAAACTACTGCTTTCTCCAGAATTACTACTACTTGCCATAATCCCATAATTAAAATCCTCCACTAACCCATTTTCAAAATTCTCCAACATTATTGGATCTCCAAATTCACCACTACTATTTGTATTTTGATCAGCTCCATGGAATATTGCATCATTGCTCACTCCAAATTGCATGTTGAACTCATCAAAATTTGAACTTTGAAACATTAATGGATTTTGATTATCCATTAATGGGTTGTTGAATTGAAATGATTGAGGATGATGATGATGATGATCAGAACAAAAAAACTTTCCACCCATTTTCAAGATCAAGTCTCTAACTTGATGATCTTGGCTGCTTGTGTTGGGAGTCGGAACATATGGGGCTTCATAATTATTGAGATTCATGGACGAGACTGAAGCTGCAGGATGAAGAATGATATTATTGTTGAAGTTTTTATCAAAATCATCCTTTTTGAGGGGTTGAATAATTCGACGAGCTGCTAGAGCTTGTTGCTGCTTTCCCAGAAGCTTTTTCTTTAATCTTGTGTTCCAATAGTTTTTTATGTCGTTATCAGTTCTTCCCGGTAACTGAGCTGCAATTATTGACCATCTACAAAATCAAAAAAATTCTAGATTAAATGTTGAAGAAACAAAAAAGGGATTTAATTTTTCTTTTCCCAACAAATTGAAATGAATTACCTGCTTCCTATGCTTATATAGAGGCTACAAATGATGTTATCTTCTTCCTCGGAGAAGCCTCCATGTTTGATGTTGGGGCGGAGATAATTCAGCCATCTCAGCCGGCAACTTTTCCCACATCGCTTAAGACCTAACAATAATATTCTTGTTAATGACGAGTAATTTGAAAGAAAACAGGAGAAAAATTGAAAATGATTTAATTAGTGGCACCTATTTTTTGAGGCAAGGCAATCCAGTTACCGCCGGTGCCATATTGCTCAATATAAGCTTTGAGTTTGGCATCTTCCTCGGGAGACCAAGGACCTTTTTTGACATTAGCTTTGTCACAACAAGGAGCTCTTCCCATCTTGATCTTTTCTTTTTCTTTTGAGGTTTTTCAGCTATTTAATTTGTTGGTGATTGGTACCAACATGATAATGGTTAGGTTTATATATATATATAAATATAAGAGAAAAAGAGAGAGAGTAGTAGCTGGAGGAGAAGAGAATGCATGGAAGGAAGGGGTCACACACACATAGGATTTCAAAAGGGGGTTTTGGAAAAAGATCCCAACTTTATAATTTAATACATAAAGAAATTGAAATTTTGCCACAATAGGTAGACTTAAAAAAAGCTTTCTTTTTTGTCCTTGACCTTTTCCCCCTCATTCTAATCTAATATAAACATTCATCCCCCTCCAGCCACCTCTCCCTCTCTCTCTCATATTTATTATATTATAATTTTTTTTACTACTATTCACCATAAAAATTATTTTTAAAAAAGAAAACCCAATAGAAATAGAATTAGAAAGAAGGGGAAAGTGTGTATAGAATAGTCATTTGAAGGGTTCTCTTCTCACATGGGGCTTTGGTCAGGAAGAGGAAAGAATGGTTCCAAAGTAACAAAAGTATGAAGAATATTTTTATGGTATCATATGTGGGTGTTTGTTTGTGTGTCCTATAGAAAGGGGAATACCCTCTTAACTATTTTTTTTTTTTTTGAAAAAAGTTGTTTTGAATTGGTCAGGCAAAGTTGTTCCCTTCTTATTTCTTATATTTTAAAAAAAAAAAAATTTAGAAAAGGTTTGTAAAGGAAAAAAGTTGAGATGATGGTGGATAGCATTGGGGGCAAGAGCAGGGCTTTTTCGGTACATAAGAGAGATTTGGTGTTGCCTTGCTGCTAATATTTATACTTATCTGCTTTAATTTCCTCTTCTCATCTCTTCATTTAATCCTTCTAACTTATCATCTATATACCAATTACCATAACTTACCCCATGCCTCACTACCTCGTAAATTAAACTTAAATTTTCCATATGTACTTTGAGACTTTAAATTAAATCAACAATTTTTGTGCAGTTAAATCAATGTGCATAAGGTTTTGGGAGAGAGGGTCAGAAAGAGAGAAATTATAGAGTTAAAAGAAAAGAAATATTAGACTGTAGAGTGAAGCAAAAACATTTTCTGAGTGGGAGACTGACAGGATATATTCTAAACCTAAAATAGTGTTAGGGCAATAGGTCTCTGCCATCATTTTGGTCTCTCTTTTTTTTCACCAAATATTTTCTCACTTTTTAAGTTCTAACTGATAAATGAAAACTATATGCACATCCCTAGTTATTTAGGGCTCAACTTTTTTCTTTCTCATCACACACATGATGAAAACAAATCATAAACAATGCTATATATTTTTTATACAATGTTTGGCCTGTGGGATCTGTTTCTGTAATTTGATATTAATTATGAAGCTTTCTTTTTCTTTTCTTTCCTTTTTTTTTTTTTTTTACGATATGTGGCAGAAGAATCGAACTTCTTAGTTCAAAGTTTATAATATAACATTGAGTTATTGCTCATTTTGACAATCAATTACGAGATTTTTTTTTTTCTTTTAGAGAATGAAACAAAGGGTCAGGAATTGCACCCAAACATCTCTATTAGGCAGATACCTTCTTACCACCTTCATCATCTCCCATAAAGATATAACATTAAGTTCAAGAGGGATTATAAAGATCAACAATCAATTACGAAGTTAAAGCTGCTTTGTCGATTTATTATTTAGTTTTTAATTTTTAGTTCTTAAAAATTGTGTTTTCATATTTCTTTTTCATCGTTTCTATTTTTCTGTTAATTTGTTGTTTAAAATGATTTTTTTGAAAGACTCAGGAAAAACAAGGTTAGAAGACCAATTAAAACATTTCAACTAGATTGATTATCCCTAAATAAACTCAATTTTCATACTGACTAATTTTCACCAGTCATAGATGCACCACTTCAACTCAGGTGACAAAATTTTAGGTTTCAATAATTTAATCTCATTAGATTATAAGTTTAGTCCCTAATCTTCTTAAAAAGTTGTGTTGGATAACAAACCTCTAAGTTTTTTTCTTTAAACGGAAAACAAGGTCGCTTTATTGATAAAGGTAAAGAATATAAAGGAACGTTGAAGGAAAATCTTTCAATTAAAGAAAATGGTATAAGCATCATAGTTATCTAACAGTTTAGATTTAGTACACCAATTAGTGGCAATGGTGATGATAATGAACCTCTAACACTTTAAAATATAACAATTAAGTCTTCATAAACTTTCAATTTTTAGGGTAAAAGATCTCCAAATTTTAGAAATATCTAATAGATTTTTAAATTTTTAATTTAATTTCTATTAAATTTCACGTCTACATAATATTAAAAAAATCACATCACTGTTAGATGTACAAATTTTACTTATATACCTACACAATTAAGAGGAATCTATTAAATTACAAGTCTAAATAAATATTTCAATTTTATGTCTAACAAGTCTATGATTTTTTTTAAAAAAAAAAAAAACTCAAATATGTTAGAAAATCATTAAATACAAATTAGAAATCCAATGACCTTATCAAACACACTTTTAAAAAATGTGGACTTATTAAATAAAATTATAGAAGCTTAATAACCAAATTAACAGGTAATTAACGTTTATTCTTTCTCATAATTCAAACACCCAGATTCATGTTTTTCGATCCTAAACATACTAAAAACAACGATTTCCAAAACTTATTTTATTCGGAAATATACATATATAGGTGTAGCAAACATTTCCTTTCTCTTAATATTTTCCAATTTTACTCAAACATTTCCAAAGCTAGCTAAACACATGTAATTAATTTTTCCCAAAGGTTGTTACCTTTTTATATACTTCAAGCAATGATGCTTGTATTAAAATATGTTTAGCCGTTGAAATTTTAAAAAAGGTTTAGTCAAATATCAACTTACAAATATATTTTCTTCTAGAGGTTGCAATTAAATTCCAATTTTTCATTCTAAGTGCGATTGTAAGATTTTTTAAAAAAATAAAAAATGAAATTTTTTTTCACACAAATAGTAAAAATATCAAACTACTTACAAAAAATAATAATAAAAAAACACTGATAGACTTCTACTTTTAATTTCTATCACTGATAACACTGATAAACTTTTATCAACATTTATCAAATAAGGTTAAAATTTAGCTATTTTGTATAAATAATTTTTTCTAAAAACCTTCCTTAAAAATTAATCAAGCTGAAATTACATTTTACAACCTTAGAGAGATAGAAAAGAAATAGACACAATTTCAAGAACTAAAAAATTATGAAACACGAAAACATGACAACGTATATATCTAAATAAAATTCAAAATTATTAAATGAAGGGAAAAAAAAAGATCTAGAAGGTAAAGATAATGTTTACATAGAAACAAAGACCCATCCATGTGTGAATAAATGGGTAAATTTTCGTAACGGTTGGTGACCAAATGAGAAGAGAAACAATTGAAATGGGTGTAAATTGGGATAATAATAAATAATAATGGGAAAAATAATAAGAAATAATGAAATGAATGGAATAGGATAATAAAATAAGTTAAAGAGAAAGGAGAAAGAAAAGTTTCAAATTATGACAACAATAATGGGAGTGACTTTTTGGTTAGCTAACAAAAAAAGGAAAAAGAAAGACTCGTTGTGAATTATTAAAATAAATTATAAGTAAAAGAAAGGTAGTGTTATTGAAAGGGAAAGGATATAATGGGCAATAACCAATAGACAAATGGCACATGTCATCTAATGGGACCCAAAAAGGTGAGTAGAAATCTTTGACAAAGATGCACTGTCTGTCTCTTTGTTTGTGTGTTATGAGAAGGAATTGGTAGCACAAGAAAACGAGGCAGCCACTGTCAAATCAACTGCGTCACCTTAATTTGGCCTATATTTTCTTCTCCCTCACATATGTTACGTGCCTTTCTTTTCCCACATTTATTTCCCCCTAATTTCCATTTTCACTAATTCTTTCTTTACTGCTTTTTTTTTTCTTTCAAATAATTTAATATTAAATATTATCACTAATTAATCTCATCCCATTAAAATGTGCATTTGCTGACTTGACTCACCCTAAAGGTTCGATTTTATACAAATATGTTTTCAGTCCTATCCAACTTTTTGTTTAATAGATTCTTGAACTTTAAAAATATATGGTAAAAATCATTGTAAAATAGATCAATACGAAACCGAATGCTTAATAACTTATTAAACACAAACTCATAAGTGGAAGAATTTGTTAGACGTTTTAAAATTTAGAGAACTTATCGGACACTAAATTGAAAGTTTAGAGACTTAGCTATGAGATATTTTTTTAATTTCAAAGACTAAATAGACGCAACTTTAAAACTGAGTGGTTAAATTTGTAATTTAAATCTTTTTTATCTTGGTTTTTTTTTTTTTCCCCCTCTTATATAATGAATGGAGAGAGAAAAAAAAAAGGTAAGTACAACATATGGCTTTGTCAACACCAAAGGGATGGAAATGGTCTTCCTGGCCCCTGCCTTCTATCTCTCTCATATAATATGGTTGTGTTTGTGATGTGGGATGCATATAATATGCCCTTCAAATATTTGTTTTTAACAGTGTCCATATATGTCCTAGAGATTATGTCCTTTTCCCCTTCTTTTTTTTTTTCTCTGCATGTTTATTTTATTTATTTCTTTTATCGTGGTGATAAAAAGGACATGTTTGAAAGTATTTTTAAATTGATTTAAAGCACTTTGGTTGTTTTCAAGATCACTTGGAAAAAATATATATTAAAAGACATTTTTCTATTTTAAATATTATAGTCATTTCAATCCTCACTTTCAAATATGTTTTAAGTTTTACTTATGTAAATGATTAAAATCATTTTTATTATATTTAAAATCACTTTGAAATATACTTTTTAATCATTTAAAATTAATTTAATGTTTACGTTTATATTTTTTAACGTATTTTTCATATTTTCAAAATAAAATTATTTTCAAGTGATTTTGAGAATAACCATGGTGATTTCACTCATAATTAAGGATGCCATAAATTGTTGTGTGTGTGGCCAATTAGCATTGCCTCCTATAAGATCTTATAAGAGATTTAATTTGCTGAAATTTATTTCAGTGGCTTTGATGGATGAAAGACCCTGCATTTTTCTAATTCTTCTAGGTCTACTTGACAACTTAATTAACATGTTAAATTAGGTGTAATGTAGATGTTCATTATTAGTATTCATTGGTTCATGTGTCACTTATTCATTATCTCATGTGTTGTCCATGTGCCTCCAAACTACATATTATTAGTATCTATGTAATCCACCTCCACTTATCAAATTGTCTATAAATCGTGGTGTTTAGTGGATTTTGAAAGATACACATATTGGTGATCAATCCAAAAAGATTTGAGAAAGTGGAGAAATTCATCTTTGTTGTTTTATTTATTTTATAATATTTTTATTATATTATATTATTTTTAATTTTAATATTATATTTTCTTCATATCCGTGTTCTCATTGTGCGCCGTTGTGCTCCTCAAATTCACAGCATGTTATCAGCATGAGCTCCTGTCATTTCTCCCGCTAAAGGTAGGTCCTAAAGGTATGTCGTTTTTTCCCTCTTCGTTAAATTTAATGTACTTTTTCATATTAAATATAGATTAAATTTCTAATATAAATACAATATTTTATGACTGTTATGACGAATCTCACAAAATTAGAATTTTTCACCCTTGATATTAACAATAATAATTATTTATCATGAGTGTTTGATGCCGAAATCTACCTGGATGCTATGAATCCTTGAGAGACTATTAGATAAGGAAATACGACATCCAGTCAGGATAAAGCGAATGCTATGATTTTCCTTTATCATCATCTCCACGAGGGATTGAAGATGGAGAAACTTACAATAAAAAATCCACGTATCTTGTAGAAAATTTTGAAAAAAAAGGTATGATCATAAAAAAAAATAATTAATCGACCTAAATCTTGTTATGAGTGGATGCACTTGAGGTTACAAAATTTCAAATCAGTAAGTGATTACAACTCCGCATTATTTAAAATTAGTTTGAAACTGTTATTATGCGGAGATAAAATTATTGATGCTGATATGTTAGAGGAGATATTTTCTATATTTCATATCTCGAATATGCTCCTACAGTAGCAATATCGAGAGAAAGGTTTTAAACTAATTCATGTCTTCTCGTGACCGAACAAAGTAACAAGTTATTGATGAAAAATTATGAATCTCGACCAACCAGAACGACATCATTCCCTAATAATAATCGTGGCCAAGGTCATGGTCGAGGTCAAGACCATGGCAGAGGAAGAAATAATTATTATTTTCGTGGTGTTGGTTCTAATCATTCAAATTTCAAAAGAACCACACAAAATGATGATCACAAAGAGAAAGCCTCATAAGAGAAGAATTCAAAAAGTGTTGAAAAGAAATGCTTCCGATGCAGAATGACTAGCCATTGGTCACTACCTGTCGTACATCAAAACACTTATTCGATCTCTATCAAACCTCCCTGAAAGAAAAATAGAAAAATGTGGAAGTAAATTTTGTATACTAGGATAATGACATATGTGACCCATCCCATATGAAAATTTTGGATGTGACGGACTTCTTTGAATCTTTTGAAGAGAAAATCGGCAGAATTGATGAAATATCAAGTATTTCATTTGACTTTGAAAATATCTAGACTTAATATTTTTTTTTATTCATCTCCATATTTTTTTTCCTCTTAATAGATGTTAATTTTTGTACATTCCAAGTATTGTTTTTCTTATTGTAATTATTTTTTTTTATGAGGAAACATGGATTATTTTCATATTGGGTGATTAAAAATGAGCAAAGAAGATATATGTCTGCCAAACAATGCAACTACACATACAATACTTACAAGTAAAAAAATATTTTTCCAAACTAACAATGTTGGAAGCAAAAGTTAATACAATATCAAGTTAACCTAATTGAAGGATTTGAAAAGGCAAATATTATTTTACCATGAGGAACAAATTCTACAATTGACAATGCATTGTTCTCTAGTCAATCATAGAGAAATCTACTAAGTTTTAAAGATATACGTTGTAATGATTATCATATTGAGACTAATAGTAAGAATAATGTGGAATGTCTACATATCATATCTACTATCTCATATGAAAAAATGTATACTGGAAGAGTATCTTCTGGATTATATTATACTTATATACGAGTAATTGAAACATATGCAACAATGAACCTGAAGTTCATGAATCCAAATATATTTGCTATTTGATATGACAGATTGAGTCATCCAGGGTCTATAATGATGAGAAAAATTATTGAGAATTCAAATGGACATTCATTGAAGAGCTAGAAGATTCTTCAATCTAATGAATTATCATGGGATGCTTATTCTCAAGGAAAATTAATAATTAGACCATCACCAGCGAAAGTGGGAATTGAGTCCCATGCATTTTTAGAACGAATTCATGGTGATATATATGGACCTATTAACCCAACGAGTAGATCATTTAGATATTTTATGGTATTAATAGACGCATCCAGCAGATGGTCATACATATGCTTATTATCAAGTCGAAATCTTGCATTTGCAAGCTTACTTGCTCAAATAATAAGTCAAGAGCACAATTTCTTGATTATACAATTAAGATCATTCATCTTGATAATGCTGGTGAATTTACATCTTAATCTTTTGATAATTATTGTATGTCGATTAGGATAAGTGTTGAACATCCTGTAACTCATGTTAATACACAAAATGGTTTAGCAAAATCATTCATGAAACATTTGCAATTAATTGCTAGATCATTGCTTATGAAATCTAAGTTTTCTTCATCTGTAAGGGGACATACTATTTTGCATGTAGCATCACTTGTACACATTAGGCCAGAAGCTTATCATAAGTACTCGTCATTACAATTAGCTTAAGGCCATAAGCCAGATATTTTCCATCTAAGAATTTATGGAAGTGCAGTATATGTTCCAATTGCTCTACCACAATGTACTAAAATGGGTCCTCAAATGAGGTTAGAAATACATGTTGAGTATGATGCCCATCAATTATTAAATATCTTGAACCCCTGATGGGTGATGTATTTACTACACGATTTGTTGATTATTATTTTATTGAGACAAATTTTCCAACATTAGAAGGATTAAGAAATTGAAAAAAAGAAATTACATGGAATGCATCACTATTGTCTCATTTATATCTCTATACAAATCAATGTCAACTTGATGTATTTACCAGATGTATTTATAGCAAAAGATAATTTATTTGCAAAATATAGCAAATCAATTACTAGATGTATTTATAGATGCAAAGAAAGTATCTAAGTCACATTTACCAGCTACAAATGTTTTATCAAAAATTAATATCACAAAATAGCAAGTAGTTACTAATGAGTCTGGAACATGCTAGAAGTGTGGCAGACCAGTGGGTTCCAAAGATAAAAATCCTCGAAAAAAAAATAATTTAAAGTAAAAAGAACTTGGTTGAGGATGTAAATACCCATAAAGAAATCTTTGACATGACTAGTGAGGAAGGTGAAGTACTTAAAGATAATAATGAAATTTCAATAAACTATGTCATGACAGGAAAAAGATGGAACCGAACTAATGTAGTTATTGACAACATTTTTGCGTATAATGTTGTTCTTGGTATTATATCTGAAAATGAGGAACCTGAACCAAAATTTGTTGAAGAATGTTGGCACAGAAAAGATTGGCTTCAACAGGAAGAAGCAATTAAGGTAGAATTAAGCTCACTTTTAAAACGTCAGGTTTTTAGACTAGTAGTCCGAACACAAGAAGATGTCAAACTTGTGGGATACAAATGAGTATTTGTGAGGAAAAGAAATAAAATATGAGGTTACAAGATATAAAGCAAGATTAGTTGCAGAAAGTTTTTCACAAAGACCTGATATTGATTATGAGGAGACGTATTCTCCGATGGTGGATGCAATTACATTAAGATATTTAATTGGTCTAATTGTGCATGAAAATATGGGCATGCATCTTAACAGCATATTTATAGAGATCTCTTGATAATGATATTTATATGAGAATCCTTGAAGGATTTAAGATGCATAAAACATATAAATCAAATTTTCGGGAATTTTATTCAATAAAGTTACAGAGGTCGTTATATGAAGTGAAATAATCAGGATGAATATAGTACAATCGCCTTAGTGGATATTTGTTGAAAGAATTATACCAAAATAATCTAATATGTCCGTGTGTTTTTATAAAAAAAATCACAGTCATAATTTATCATTATAATTATATATGTTGACGACTAAAATATAATTGGAATTTCTGAAGAGCTTTCAAAGGCAATAGAATAAGAAAGAATTTGAGATGAAAGATCTCGGAAAAAAAAATTTACCTTAGCTTGCAAATTGAGCATTTAGCATATGAGATATTTATTCATCAGTCAACTTATACAAGAAAAAATTTGAAAAAATTTTATATGAACAAAGCACATCCATTGAACATTCTAATATTTCAATGGAAGTTCATTCACTAAATGTGAAGAAAGATGTATTTTGACCTCAATATGATAATGAAAAACTTCTTAGTCTTGAAGTACCATATCTTAGTGCAGTTGGTGTATTAATGTATCTTGCTAATAATACAAGACCATATATTGTATTTTCAATAAATTTATTAGCAATGTATAGTTCTTCTCCAACAAAATGACATTGGAACAAGATTAAGCATATACTCCACTATCTCCGATGAACGACTGATATGGGTTTGTTTTATTCAAACAAATCAAATTTTGATCTAGTTGGTTATGTAGATTCTAGATATTTATTTGATTCACACAAAGCTAGATCTCAAACAGTTTATCTATTCACGTGTGAAGGAATTGTTGTATCGTGGCGGTTAGTTAAACAGCCATAACGGTTATTTCCTCAAATCATGCTGAAATTCTTGCAATTCACGAAACTAGCCAAGAATGTGTATGCTTAAGATCAATGACTCCATATTCATGAAACATGTGGTTTGTCTTCTAATAAAATCTTCCAATGATATTATACGAAGACAACACAACATGTATATCCCAAATCAAAGGAGGATATATTGAAGGAGATGGAACAAAGGACATTTCACCAAAACTTTTCTGTACTCATGATCTTGAAGAAAATGGTGACATCACTGTATAGCAAATTTGTTTGAAGGATAACCTGATAGACTTATTTACAAAATTATTATCAATCACAACCTTTGAGGTGCACAACATTGGAATATGGCGACTCAGAGATCTCAAGTGATATTTCCAGGGGAGTAAATATATTGTATTTTTTTAAGAGTATCAGATTATATGAAATATGTACTCTTTTTCCTTCACTATGATTTTTTCCCAGTGGGTTTTTTCCTAGTAAGATTTTAACAATGCATATTTTATATATAATGGGCATCTAAGGGGAAGTATTATAAATATGTTAAATTAGGTGTAATGTAGAAGCCCATTATTAATGTCAATTGGTCATGTGTCACTTATCTATTACCCCATGTGTTGTCCATGTAATCTACCTCCTACTTGCCAAATTGTCTATAAATGTTGACATTTGTTGGGTTTTGAATGACACACATTGGTAACAAATCCAAAAAGATTGGAGAAAGTGGAGAAATTTAACTTTTGTTTTTTATTTATTTTATAATATTTTATCATTATATTTTATTATATTTATTTTAATATTATATTTTCTCTATATCCGTGTTCTCGTTGTGCACTGTGTGCTTCTAAAATTCACAATAGTATCCAAATAAAATATTTGGAGAGTAGTATTTAATATGCAAATTATATTTGTGTGACCAAAATCAAGAAGTCAGCCCTATGTTTTCATATGTATACTTATGTAGTTGGTTTTCTAAATTCTAAATACATAACCAACCCAAACTTATTACCAACTGTCAATCATCCCATTTTCTTTTACAAACCTTGTGTCAACCAATTTCAATAGATTGGTAATGAAAAAATACACAAGTTTTTTTCCTATCATATTTGTGAGATGCACAAATACTTTACCCCTAAATTAAAAGTACCTTAAATTATTAGATTATGATAAATTCAATACTTCCAAAATTTAATATTTCCAATGCATATTAGTATTTGAGCCTACCAATAGGAAAATTTATATAGGTTGACATATTCAATTTAACCCAAGTGGCTAGTATAACAACCTAAGCCTTTATATATATATATATATATATATACACACACACACACACACATATATATATATATATTCATTTTACCCATTATTCAATTTAATCATATAGTTTTTCCTTTTTTTGTTTAATTTTCTTTTAATGGCTTCAAGTGAATGTGATTCTCTTAAGTTTAAACAAAGACGTGTATGACCATATAAATGTGGGGAAAAATCAACAGAACTGCAAGAAAATTAAGAACATCTAGAAACACATTAAATAATAAAACCTATCTTCAAACAAACATCTACTTAATTCTTCACACGGTTCCTAATTACAATCAAATTTAGAAAACACTGGAGAAAAGCAATGTAAATGTAAGGAAACACGAGATTTGGGTTGGACATCGAAATGATATCATGCTTAGCTAACTATTGGAATCATTCTTACAAATTGGCTAAACTCAAACAAAGTCTTAAAGTACAAATTAGCTTTAATATTTATATAAATGGCCACTGAAACTAAACCTTTTCCATGGAATCAACTTCTTCTTCCTCAATAAAGCTAAAGCTATAGTCAGCTATGGGAGAGCTTTAATTTCCTCTCTAACCATCTCTTTTAGATCCAGGTGTCCTTTGAGTTTAAAAAGGAAAAAGAACCCTTTATTATTTTATTTTTTAATTTAAAAAAATAAATAAAGAGAGGGTGCAAAAGGTCAAAAATAAAAAATAAAAAAATAAAAAGTTAATAGAGAGATGAAAACAAAATAGGAAATATTGAAGATTTCAAAGTGTGAATTAGGGGAGGTGTTGGGCTAGGTGGATGACAAGATGGAATGTGTGTAGCTTATTTTACTTCCAAATTTGACCTACTTTTGGACTCCTGAGGCAACAGGACAAAGACTTGAAGAAAATTTGATAAATTTTTATATTATTATTATGATTATTATTATTATTATTATTATTATTATGTTGTGATGGTCAATGAAAGATTGATAAGATTTGTTTCCAGCTTTCATTTCATTATCTTTTCAGACTGATGTTTGCCTGCAGCTTCCCTGTTTTTGTTTATTTTAATATTGTTGTTGTTGTTTGTTGTTTGTTGTTTGTTTTTTGGTCGCAAAGAGAGAGATGTGGGTTACAAATTATGGGAAATTGTTTTTGTTCTTCTTTCAACAGTTGTAAAACAGTACGAACTATAAATGGGAATAGACAACATATAAAGTTGTAACTTCTAATTGCACTCCCACACTATCTACTTTGTTTGAATTTAACTACTATTACTCTACTATTTTTCATACGCCTTTGTCTTTCATTTCTCATTTTAAAATTGATAGTCAAGTTGTTGGTGGTTGGTTTACAAATATTGCAGGGTTGAAGCTTCACCAATAATTTAGAAAGAGTCATCCTAGGTGCAATAAGGTACTGATTATGTAATGAGAAGAATTAAATAACTATGTAATAAGATAATTAGTATATTTTAATTTAATATTTGTTTACTTAGCCTAATACCTTTTTTTGCTACATCAAAATGGATACTTGCATGTAGCTTAGTTCATTCACATTTAATTGAAGCAAACTTATTTAGTTGAGGGATCAAAAGAAGAAAAATGACGTTTCATTGCATAAGGATGTTCTTAATGATTTTTTCACTTACAACATTATCTTTCTCAATCTAAACATAGTACATAGCAAAATAGTCAAACAAGAAATTTGGAAAAAAAAATAAATAATAAAATAGGAGTGCAAGTCCCACTCTATTACATATGCTTGCCAACTATATTTCACTGGGATTGTTGAAATGTTGCATCAATTTCTTTGAAATTCACACGAGAAAAAGGGAATAATTAAATAATAAAACATGAGCGCTTTTAAGGAAGTCATTTTGGCCAAACTTTAGAAGGGAAGAAAAACAATGCTCTAATCAAATTAGTGCATATTTAATTAAACAGTCTAGATGGTCTAAAATATGGCAATTCAATTATTTTCTAGGCCTGTCCAATTCCATATAATGTTACGTGTGAACTAAAGAATTGGTGGCAGTTCACCCAATTATTCCATGGACGAACGACTTGCTCAGAGGGTTTAATATTAATGGCCAGCAAAGGAATTATGCAAAATAGTTTTTGATATTCGTAATGCCATTGGCCACTCATTTCCAGTTCAAACCAAAGCATACAGAAAAATCTTATAATTATTCTTGGAACATTTTCCAAATCTATCTACACCGTTAATTAGAAATGAGAAAATTACAAAATCTCTGGGACTGGCAGAAAAGGTAAACGATGATTCTACAAAATCACCTATGCCTACGATAGACTGACAGTCCAATTCATTTTATCTTCGATAAGGCCCATTTGTAATCTGGTAAGCACAGAATAGAGTTGTTGTGAAACAACTCCAACACCATTTCCATAAGATATCCTGCAAAATTCAGCCATCAAATCAATACAAGGAGAATGCTTTCATGTCTAACACTCCAGAAACCACACGTCCAGTCATTGCCCCTACTCAAAGCAACTGACGTACAAAAAGAAGGGAGATATATCTCAATCTAGTTAAACGATCTCCCATTTCCAAGTCCTCTAGAGATAATTAATGGTTTATGTTGAGGAGACTTAATCCCATTCTAAGCATGTCGAAATGTCTTCTAATTAAAAAACAAATGAATACGGGAGTACTTTCAATCAGAGGGCAAATTCAATTTCCCAACTACTCAATCCACGGTCTCGCTGTCTCACAACGTATCCAGATATTGTTTTTGTAAATTTTACCTTTTCCCGAGATATGTGACACTGCCCACAGGTGATACAACCACTGCCGTCCCCGTACAAAAGACCTCGTCAGCTTCAAGTAACTCATCCACTGCCACAAATCGTTCCTCAACCTGACACTCATTCAAATCAGTGCCAACTTCTCTCGTCTTTTTATCAGAATCCCTTTTTTTTTTTTACCAAGATAAACAATTAATATTCCTTACATAAGTATTTAAACCACCTAAAGAAATGACCAACTCAATCACATTTCCGTCTATAAAACATTTGTAAGAACGCCTCTTGAGATAAAATCTAAATATCAGAAGTTACATTTAAAAGTTTTTGTTTTTTTTCTTTTTTTAATATCCATGAGTGGACACCTCAACTAATCTCATAAATCAATCCATCTAACCTTACAACATTTAGGTTTCAAAAAAACTGATAGAATATTAAATCCTAAGTAGTAGTCATTGATTGAATTCATTCCCTCTAACTCTTTTATCAAATCTATAATTCTAATTGACTACTAAACCAATCGATAATGGTTTACATTTGAAAGTTGTTTCTAAAATGATTTTAAGAAAATCATGAATATGTTGATAGTCGTATAATAACTTGAATAGTACAAATTCCCCATACATAGTTTTTGTTCTTTTTTAATTCGTGAGTACCCAAGCTAAATTGTTAGCTAGGGTGAACTTCAATTATTCTTATGGGACAGCCGTTGTCAAAATGGCTACAAGTCCATGAGATATAAAAAATCTCAAGTACAAATGACCAACATAGTTTGAATTCATCTCTTCTAAGTCATCTATTTGTCATATGGCCCTGTTATTGACCACTAGATCAACATGTGGTAGTTCCTCTCAAAACTATTATACAGTACTTAGTTGCTAAATATAACCATTTAACAAATAATACGATTAAGCTTCACAAATGGTTTTATTACATGCATTGTAAGGACCTTTTAAGTGATCTAATATGACAATTATTTGACCCTACGACGAAAAAAATGAAGTCAAAGATATCTAGGCTGCCACTGGAGCTCGCCCTCAATCATTGAACAAAATAAGGGTGGCCTATTTTCCTTTTTTTTCGCATTAAAATAATCGATCTTCCATTGGTATATATTTATAGTAAAAAAAACAAAAAAGCCCAAACCAAAAGGAACAAAGACAAATGGAGTATTTGTAGGACTTGTTTGATAGATAATCTGAAAACAAAAATTTGAAAATAAGAAATTAAATGAAAATAGAATTATATTTCATGTTTTCAAATATATGTTTGGTAACATATTCAGGAATTAAATTCTAATTTAAACTATTACAATCAAGTTGTCATTACCCACTAAATATTAGTTGATAGTAAACTATTATTAATTTATTTTTGAATGTTTTATATTAAAAAAATTGTATAATTATTATTTTGTAATGTTATATAATTTAGAGGATAACTATAGTTTGGAGGAAGTTAGAATTTAATTCTCATGATTTGGTAAATACTTCATAAATAGTTAGGGATTAGTTAAGAGGATTTTAACATACCATAGGGACTATATATAGAGTTATATCAAACCATAGACTTAAATACTCACTTTTAAAACCATAGCGACTAACTCCTAACCATCCAAACCATAGAGACCAAATTTGCAATTTAGCCTGATTTATAATAGTACATTACATAATCCATATTTTAATTTTAAAAAATTAATTGAGTTTATAACATAACATATTATATTTCTAAATATTTTTATCTTTATTTAATATAATCCTGCATTTTAAATTTTAAAATTCAAATTCTAGATACAATGAAAACAAAAAAATATTGTTTTTAGAATTTGTACTGTTTAAATCACAGAATCCAAAAATGGTTTTAAAAAACAGAATCTAAGTTATCTGCTAAATACATATTTGTTGAACTTAAAGAATTTGAAAACATAAAACAGAATCTAGATTGTCAACCAAACCGTCCTTAATCATTTAAATACCTCGGGCTGGCAAGGATATGAGCAACATCAACTATACTTCACACGAAAATAGAAAACAAAAAAATGATGGAAGTTATAATGTTGAAGAACCTGAAATCCAAGGCTACGAGCAACGTCAATGATACTCTTTCGCGTAATTCCAGGTAATATTGTTCCTTTTATGGCAGGAGTAGATATCACATCCCCCTAATAAGAAAAAAAAAAGTGAAGAGCCGGGTGCAATTGCATCAGCCGATCAATACAAATGAGAATGTCAGGTGCATTCACGTGAACCCATATTCAATTTAAAGATTTTTTCAAAACAAACAGACCATTGCGGACAGCAAAAATGCAACAGGAAAAATCCAGCTCATGTAATTATCAAGATCGTCAAGACAATTTCAGAATTAAAGGTTATAAAGAAAATTCACGCGTTAATACTTCGTATAAATTTTGTCAGTCAGGTGTATCATCCAGCCTCCTTAGTCCAGCAGGAAAAAGTTGTAAATTTAAGAGCTAAGATAATTGAAAATTAATTGAACTAGAATAAAGGACGTTAGAGAATATCAGGTTGCTGGTTAGGACTGACACTACAGTAACTGTTCAGGAGATTCAGGTTGTAAGAGTGATAAGAACTTACGGAACGTAAATGGACAGGTTTAGAACAAAGAAATAAAAACAGTTTAATGGTATGTTTCTGAATTCGACCCTCAAAACCCTCCGTGAGATCTTAGGCATCGCAGCTAAAGTAAATAATCATATAATCCAAATAAATTTATAAAAAGCTACACAACTCCAGTCTCTGCCTAGAAGGATTTACATACCTATATACTTCTAATAAAGCTTTCATGACGATTCTATCAGATATACACCTTTAGAACGTTCAAAAACACAAATGTCTGAGAATAGTAGAGACTTGACTCAAGAAATAAAGCGCTCATTTAATAGTGAAGACATTAGATAACCTTCGACGATAGGGCAGGCAACGCCTATTTTTTTGGCTAATTTCCAGAATTATTTGAAGTAATGGCTCGCAGAAATCATCAAGGGTAAGTCCCTATTGGGTTTCTCACCATGCAGAGCATGGAAAACTAATCCTTGGAACCGTGTAGCTATTAATGTTTGCACAGAAGATTGAGATGTCACTGCTAATCTCTATATTTAACATCAGAATAATGCAATCATAAAAACTGTGAACATTTGGAGCATCTACAAGGAGAAATGTTCTTTTAAAAGAATATATATATAAGCAAATTAAGGCCTTTTTTCCTGTGACAAATTTGTTCTAAAATTTCTGATATTTTTCTCGTTTAAAAAAAAAAAAAAAAAAAAAAAACCAATTTAACAAAAATAAAATAATAATAATAAAAGGATGGGATGCACCCATCTCTATGCTTTCCCTCTCTTCACTCACAACAAAAAGAATATATATATATATATTTCAAAAAATAAATAAAAATAATTTGGCACATGGCAAATTATGATTGGGCAACTTAGTGGGATGCATAAAGATGGGTAATACCCGATACACCTAAGTATTTTCCTATTTTATATGATTTAATCAATAAAATATGGTACAACTTTAACCAAGTGTTTCTAAAAGTAAGTTATAGTCTTGTAGATCAATTAAATTGTTAGAAAAAAGTCGTAAATAAATGAACTCATTCCTTAGGTCCTTGGTTGGTGAGTCCTTTATTATGAACCAAGATAGTATGGGTTGCCTTTATCCCACATTGGTTAGAATGGGATGACCAATGTGGTACTTTGGCTTGACTCTCCCACTCCAATAGTGTGGTTCTCCAAAGTGTTAAAGTACTTAACAACGGTATCAGAGCTGGTTGTTAACGTTCTAGAGTGGAATAGACGGATGGATGGTTTTGACTGGGTACGGCCAAGTGAAATACTGTCGAAGTAACCGCCAGGACATCGGGTTTCTGAGGATGGGGTATTGTTAGGAACCAAGGTAGTATGGGTTGCCTTTGTCCCACATTGGTTAGAATAGGATGACCAATGTGGGACTTAAGTGGCTTGGCTCTCCCACCCTTATACTAGCTTTTGGGGTGTGGTACTCCAAGGTGCTGACTAATATACAAGCTAATTTTTTTCCTATAGGAAATATAAGTCAAATTTCAATAACCAACGAAACATCCATATTTTTAGCCCTTGTGTCATCTAAAATTTGTGGACCCAGAAGCTGCAGATTTTTAACTAAGCCATGGATTTCCAAACATAAAAACTCGCACAGCTCTCCTTTCTGTGAATCCTTCAGAAAAATGCAAAAATATTTTGGCCTCATCTATGATAACTATTCTGTAGAATGTGGCTTGAGAGGAAGAGAAGCCCTTCTTCCAGGAGGGGGTATTTCCATAAATAAGACATTATTTTCTTGAGTCCTCTTTTTAGAACTTTACTAATAGACGTCTTAGTAACTCTTTTAAGTGACTACAACCCTCTTAGATTCTGTCAGTAAATTTTATTTTATTTATGACATTTGTTTCTAACTGAGAAAGTGATAATAATAATTTTAAAAAAAAAATAAAAAAAATAATAATAATAATAAGCTATAGTGTTCAGCAGAGTACCTTCACAACAAAAATATTGCATGAAGAAACCTCCTCGAGATATTTTTTATGTACACAATCAAGGTACAAAACATCAGAATAGCCTTTTGCTTTTGCAGCAGATTGCGCCTTCAGGACCTACGAACAAGAATTTAACAGGCAGAAACAATATCAATTATCCCAATAATAGGAGTGATTTTCCCATCAGTCTCATACCATAATTTTGTGGGGAGAACATCTTCATTTAAGTAATTCAGCTAACAGCATTATAAAAGAGGAAATACTTAGTTTCCTTCATCAGTCAATCACAAATTAAGATCAAATTACACATTTTCTAACTTAGGAGGTTAAACGTGATTGTGCTACTCCATAATAATATAACTAAAGCTTCATGCACTGGCCCTGGTTTAGTCGGGAAGCAAACGGTTCTTATTCCAAAATAATAAATAAGAAAATAGCAAATGGCTATTGAAAACGGTATCAACTGTTACATAACCCAGTAACTATAAATAATGTAAAATAGAAAGCATGCTCACCGCCGCATAGTTGCCAATGGTTTTTACACCTCCAGTACCCCCAGGTGTAGCACGATGCAACTCATGCTCAATAACTAAATTTATAGGTGCAAGGCCTTCCTGTATTAAAAAATATAAATCTTAAAATTTTAAAGCAGAGTAAAAAGCCGATACAACACAACATTAAGAGAAACTAATTAATGTAATGACATCACATATAAGTTTTTATAGCTGGGGGAAATCTTCTCAAAAGATATATATATATATATATATGTAGCTGCGGAAATGACCATACGTCACAATATATTTCAAGCATTACTCTAGCATTGACAGTTTTGCTTCCAACAATGCAGATATAGTGGATTTCTCAAACTAACACTATAACTTTCGAGCTTATAAATTTCAGCACTAAGGAGTTGACCATTTGTCCAAATCACGAAGGTTGCATTGTGACCAGTAATAGCGGCATTTAAGTTGAAATTTGAATTATGAATCAACTAATGAACAAAAACATGTGAAAAGGCCCAAAAAAACATAATTAACATTTACGAATATAATTTTTGAACATTCATGGATATACAAAATGACAAACCTTAAAATAGTTTCCGACAGGTGAAACATAAACTATGAATGTGTATTCAGGAGCAGGGGCAAGACCAAGAACTGCTCCGGTGCCCATCAGCAAAGGCCTGATGTACAATGAACCTTTACCTGAAGGGGGCACCTGAGATGCAAGAGCAACTAATTATGAACTTTTTATTTTTTTATTTAAAAAAAAAAAAAAAAAAAAAAAAAAAAAAAAAAGCACATCCCAAACAAACTGTAGACAATAATATTCATTACCCAACGTTTGTTAGCCGAAACAGTTGCCTTCACTGCTTCCACAAACTGATCAACAGTTGGTGATTGCATGCACATCCTCTCTGCACCCATCCTCATCCTCAACGCATTTTCCTCTGGACGAAAGAGAAGAATAGAACCATCTTCTTTTCTGTACGCCTTTAGACCCTCAAATAATCCCTACTCGGAGAGAATAATATTTATCAAGCAAAATACAGGATCTTATAAATTATATAATGAAAAGAATGCATTAGTAGTTCAATCATGTTGAATACAAGTATCCTTAATGTGTGATCATATACAAGTATACAACGGTCAGGATCCTAACTGGCAAGTTGAATTAGTCATAAAATGCAACAGATGTTACAGATCTATAATACTACGACTATTAAGCTTAAGTGCATCTTAAAGCTC
The DNA here is from genome assembly GCF_009727055.1 of Benincasa hispida. Classification (NCBI taxonomy): domain Eukaryota; kingdom Viridiplantae; phylum Streptophyta; class Magnoliopsida; order Cucurbitales; family Cucurbitaceae; genus Benincasa; species Benincasa hispida. Next base: position 21,942,890 of record NC_052351.1, read on the forward strand.
AAGGATACAGATGTACAACCTATAGAACAAATCCTGTTCAAGTAAGGTCGTCTAAGCCTAAGTGCTCCTATGTCCAATGTTCCCAACAACGTTCAAGTTTACAATAAGTGGTGCTTTGTATGCCCATGCTTAAAATCTCCTTGAACACGGTAACAAATTTTGTGACAAATGTACTTTCTCCCTCCCTTTCAGAAGGCATTTTGTCCAATTCTAGCCACTCAATAAGATTACATCAATGCTGTTTTGTCCATCTATTCATTGTCCCTTAAAAATATTTGACCCTTCTACATAACTTGTGGGAAGATTGACGTCTAGTAAGAACAAATTTTAATCACAAGGATAAAATCAACCTGAAATAAGAATAAAAGAGAGCTATGCAAATGGTACCAAATTCTGTAGAACTTTCTGGAAAGTTATCTACTGGTACTGATCAGAGTTCAGTCAAAACAAGGACAAAACAACCTCCATTAAGAACAAAAGAGAGAGGAACAGGGGTAACAAATTTTACAAGAACTGTGAGAAAAGATTCAACCATTAAGATCAGATTTCAATCTTTTTTCTTTTAATAGATAAATAGAAAAAACAATTTTCATTCAAAAAAATGAAAGAACACACGAGCATACAAGAAACCAAGTCCAAAAGAGACGTCCTTCTACGAGAAGGAACTCTAGCTATGCAAAATGATATCTATAGAAAAGTTACAAAACGTCATCGAAATTGATGCCCATAAAGAAACATGATAACAAACAAGAGACCAAAATTCACTTGGGTCCCTATGCCTCCCTCTAAAAGTCCTATTATTTTGCTCACCCCCACAAAATCCATAAGGAGGAACTCTGACAAGCGTAATTTGCAATTTAAAAGCGACCCTTCTTCCTATGAGGTGGATTGAAGAGGAACTCCTCGAACATACTGCTACTATAACCCTGACGAGTATAAGAAATGTCAAACGTCCGAAAAAATAGCTCCCAAACAAAACTTGCTAACTCACATTGCCAAAAGATATGATCCAGTCATCCAGATGGACCAAATCTTCCTCCACCTTTCAACAAAAAATACAACAGAACGACAAACGAGCAAAGGTAACTTACTCACAACTCAATCCATCATATGAGCATGGTTGTGAAGCACTTGCCATGTAAAGAACTCAACTTTCCTAGAAATCTAAATCCTCCAAAGAAACAAAAAGACCAAGTCATCTAAGGGAGAATGATCAACCAGACCATGACGAAAGAACTTACACGAAAATCCCTCTGAAGGACTGGATCTCCAAACTCTCACATCCATTCTCTCACACCTAAAAAATTGACTCTCGAGTAAAGAAGAACACGAGCTCCCAAAGCAAACAAGGAAATCTACAATAATAAAGTAGTTTTTAAGAGAAGGCAAACGAAACAGTTTAAAAATAAGGCACAGAGAGGTCTATCCCCACCCAATGATCTTCCCAGAAGTACAAATCTCTCCCTCCCCCACTACACAATGGACTAAATGAACAAAAGAAGGGAGCTCTTTTGAAATATCCTTTCAAAAGTTCTAATGAGTATCTTTAACCCCTTTAGACAACCACTCAAAAGGACGGAGTCATGTTTACTAACAATGATCTTACGCCGAAGGTAATTAGGTTCAAGGAGAAACACCACAACCATTTGGCTGAAAGGGTTTTACTACAGAACCTAAGATTTCCAATATCAAGAACCTCCTTAGAGATCGACCTCTCAATAATCTCCCACCTTACCAAGTGCGAAGCTTTACCTTTCCCTTCATCGACCCCTTCCCAAAGGAAATCACACATCAATCTCTCCAAGCTCTTTTAGACCTTGCACAGGGATATGAAAAGCGAAAAGAAATAAATGGACATGTCATTCAAGACAAATCTAATCAAGGTAAAGCCTACCTGCTTTAGAAAAGAATCCTTTTTTCCAAGAAGCTAACCTACTTATCCACCACCAAATCCCACAAAGCGATCAACTTGAGAATGCTTCCAAGAGGAAGATCAAGATAGGAAGAAAGAACATCCACTACCAGAAGGAACAAAAAGGGGGGCAGAGGGTCTCCTCGTCTAAGCCCTTTCGAAGCCACCAATTAACCCCTCGAATTCCCATTAATAAGGAAAGAGTAACAAACAGTGCTCAAGCAACACACATCTATATCCTTCATTTATAACCAAGGTCTTTCTTATTCATCACCTTATCCAAAAAGTTTCAATCCACATAGTCATAAGCTTTTTCAAAGTCAGTCTTAATAACCACTCCTTTCTTCTGTGATTTGTAATCCTCAATATCTTCATTAGCAATAAGGGCATGATCCAAAATCTGTCTCCTAGTAATAAAAGCTCCTTGCGTGTCAAAAATTGTCGACAAAGCACCCTCTTTAGCCGATTAGGCAGAACTTTGGCAAGATTAAATTACAGTCATAACAAGGATAAAACCAACCTCAGACAAGAGTGAAAGAGAGCAAATGCAAAACTAAACCAATTGAAAATGATAAAGCAAGAAATTAAATCATGCTACTTCATACATAGAACATGAGACAAACTTCAAAAGTAAGAAAAAGATAAATATCACGTTTAAAGTAATTGAATGTTGTAACCTGCCCATAATTTAAGACTCCAGCTGAAGGACTCAGTTCAATGTTCCCAAATCGCTTTAATTCACCATCGGAAAAATTGCCACCTTGAGGACATTTCATGACATACATATAATCAGTAGGAATTATTCCAAAACCAAGGTTGTCCCAATCTAACTCAGGTATTTCCGTTGCAGATTTGCTGCAGAGTTGCAAAAATGTTGTTGGATATCAGTTGAACGTAAGAAACATAACACTCCGCACAGGGTATTTCGTACGTAGATATATAACCATTTTTATAAGGTGCAACATCGTGAAGTAACATCGGACAACTGCTGATACCCTTGGGGTGATTATCTATACATACTCAACCATTTTACCCTTTTTTTTTAATGAAAACAACAATTTTTATTGAGGAAAAAAATGAAAGAATATAAGGGCAAATGAAAAACCATCCCACAAAAGAAGGAAGTTTCTTCTATAAGAAGGGACTCCAACTATGCAAAATAACACCTATGGAATAGTTACAAAAAACCCTATTATTTCGCTCTCCCCACAGAACCCACAAAATAACAAGTAGCCCTGCAGAACAAATAAAGCGACCCTTCTCCTCATAAGGCAAGTTGAGAAGAGTCTCCGCGATCATAGCACAAACATCTAAGACAAGCAACCACAATGTCAAACCATTGGAGGAAAAATAAATAAATAAATCCCAAACTGAACTGGCAAACTCACAACACCAAAGAATATGGTGCAGGTCTTCCTCTGCCTCTCGACAGAGAATGCTACAGAAAAAGGGCCAACAAGCAAGAGCAACTTCCTCTTAAGTGATTCATCATGTTGGTGCAGCTGGGTAAAACTTGTCAAATAAAGAAGCTCACTTTTCTAAGGATCTTAATCCTCCAAAGCACTGAAAAAACCGAGCTAGTACTCAACCATTTCACCAGGGCTCATATAATCTTATTTCATTAATGTCATCCCCAGAAGTATCCCAAAACTTGACCATAAATCACAAGAGATTATGAACTGAAATATGATAAAAGAACTTCCTGCTCTTCCAATCAAATTACATTTCTCACCATTAATTTAATATATTCCTATATTAATCGAGTATATCACCAAGAAAGATGGATTCCACCGAGGTAAATCGTACATATAGGATAGAAAACAAGAACAAGAAGAAACCGTAAAGTTACCAAACAAGATTTTCACCACACCTGACGGGAGAAGCCGTTTGGCTAGCATGGAAGGAAGGAAAACAAAGCTTCTTCTGGAAAGAAAAGACGAAAACAATGTGAAAATGAAGGAAAAAGACAGAAGCAATAAAGGTCAAACAGCAATCGTTCGAACAAAGGGAAAAGGGAGAAAGACCTTGAGAAAGAAAGAAGACGAATGCTTTCTATGGAAGAAGGAGGCTGAAGATGAAGAGGAATGAAGAAAAGGAGAATAATGGCGAGAAGAACATAGAAGATAATTTGGCCTGAGACCTGCAACGGCGGCGCTGCCCTCCATTTCTCTCTCTCACTGTGAATTCGACTCCCACGTTTTTCCTTCGATTCCCTCTCTCTCTCTCTCTCGGACGGAAACAAATGGTTGAAAAAAAACAAATGGAAATTTAATATTGAATATTGTTTCCCCTTCTTTTCTTCCCTCCCTTTTTTAATGGGAATTCCTTGTTTTTCTTTTCCGTTTACTTTTTTCTTTTAAATAAGTAGCGTTATAATTCTAAATTAAACTTTACTAATTTAGTATGAAATAATCCACAAAGTGAGAATTTATTTTATTCTGAAGATAAAATTGTATTTGTATAGATAGGAAATAAATAATTGTCTCAATCTTTGTAGTATAGCTTCAAGACCTTTCATACATTGTAATGTAATATTCTTAAAAAGGAAATTGGAGGGAAATAGTCGTTGATTTGAAATTTAGGAAGAGTTTATTGTTGTTATTATTATCAATGTTGAAACAAATATTAATATGTGGGGTGACTATTTTCGAAATGCTAGTTTTACTTCTTTATTTTTATTTTTTTTTTTTTTCCTTTTCCCCTTCCAGTCTGGCAAGTGATTAGTCTTTTATTGATTTTTTTTCTTTAAAAGATAAATTATATACTGAGAAAATTGCCAAACGAAAGGAAAAATAAATAAATAATTGGATTAAAATGAATTCCCTAATAATTAATTACAGTTGAAAAACGATGCCTTTACAGTGTCTTGTTAAAGGCATGGAGTTATCCAAATGTGTAGTAACTTATCCAACAATGAATTAGCTATATGTTCCTTTTCCAACTCTTTATATCATCGTTGACTCGAAGAAAACAAAATTATATATAAATAACTAATAATCTTTTTTTGTGGTTATAGATTATGTTATTAAACAAAATTTATGTCATGTTTTAGTTTATGTTTATCTTGGTAAGGACTTAATCGTTTATTGGTCCAGTTTTATTAGTATAAATCGTACGTTAAATAAATTCATAAGGTCAAATAATCTATTAATTGAATTCTGGCCGTTTTTTTACTTTGCCATTTACAACCATGTTTCTCCTAAACTTACATGGTAAATACGTTAAAGTCATTAAATCAAATCAAATTAGCATAATCAAACAGTTTAAGAGCATAAAAATACATTGCCATAGAAAACTAAATAGAAACAGCATTTGTTCATCTTTCCTCTGATCTCTTCGTTAATGTGTTGCAAATTATTTTTTATGTTGTCTCCATCTGAACCATCAATTCCAAACATTATATAATACTAAATTATTTGATGCTCACGTCACATCCTAGGTCAAGCTGTATACGAATGAACTCTCTAACCCGTTATAGTTAAATTATCATTTGTCTTAAAGATCTAAGTTCAAATCTTATAAAGTTGTTGCCAACAATTATAGTAATCTAAACGTGTATCCATTCAAATTGTTGCTCGCGTGTCACTCGAACACTTGATTTCCAAATGTACTTTGACGAATTTACAGAGAATATTGTAAGCTACAAACAAATTGAATTATAACATACGTGTGGATATATCACAAAAAACAAACGCATTCCCTGCTTCTTCTTTCTTTTTTCCTGGAAAGAGTACTTTTTTTTTTAAATATTTTAAATCTAATTTCTATTTAATCCCTATATTTTAAAATGTTACACATTTAATCCTTAATTTTGAGTTTTGTTTCAATTTAACCCAAGTTCTAAAATACTACAATTTTACCTTTGACATTTAAATTTTGCTTCAATTTGATTCTTATGTTTCAAAATTTACACTTTTAACCTCAATTTTGTAACTAAATACTCACTTTTCGAGTTAATTTATGTTGATAAATTAAAAATCATAAAAAAAATTATAATTAATTAAGTTCCACTATTTTTATCTCTTAAAATTAAAATTAAAATTAAATTTTTACTTTACAATTATTTTTAATTAATTAATAGAAAATGCCATCAATTATTAAAAATGGGTATTAAATGAAAAATTAAAGTTAAAAATGTAAAATCTTGAAACCCAATCACCAAATTGAAATAAAACTTAAATCTCAAGAGTATTGTAACATTTTAAAATTTAGAAATTAAATTGAAATAGAATTTAGAACTTACGAGCTAAATTTGTAATATTTTAAAACTTAAGGACCAAATAGAAACTAAAACCAAAATTTATAGGCCAAAAAGATATTATTTCTTTTTTTTTTTTTTTTTTTTTAAGAAATTCGAAGAGAGGCACTTGACAGTTGAAATAGTCACAGTTCTTCTGAACAATGGTTTTGTTTAATAAAATAGTAATGGAAATCTAAAGACAAATTATGGGTAGAAGTACATATAATATGATGTAATATGTATAATTAATGAATTATAAAAAAAAATTACATTCTCTTTGGCCAACTCTGCCTCACACTATTGAAGGCAACAAATGGTAGCCAAAATCAATTTTACTTTGACGTGTAGACATCACACCATTGAAAATGACACCATTTTCAAGTAGTTGCCAATGCCTGACAAACTAGAACTTCTTACCCCCACCCCGACACCATTTGCAAGTAGCCAAAATCAATTTTACTTTTAAGTTCAATTTTGTATTAACTATACTTTTAATATGAGAGATTAAAGTGCATACTAAATATGCGGTTACATACTTATCAAGTTTTAAATAAAATATTCAAAGTGCATCCTTTTAAAGAAAATACAAACCCATTCCTTAAACACAGTCAACAAAAGAATCATATACACACCACCCAAAGTCCAACCCCCACTTCAAGGCATGGATACTAACATAAATGTTGTTACTAAAAGCCCTTTCTACTATCAAACTATCTATTGACATCTTAATTCGTAGCAATTAAGAATATTAACATGCTAGAAAATAAAGCCACTCTATACCTATGCATTAGAAGGGGGTGGAGCCACGACACTTCCACAAGCGCTCTGCCAAAAATTAGTTTGATTCATCGCCACAAGAAGACCAAGGCAAACAATAGAAACAGATATATTCTCAGACCATTGCTTTACAAATTCCTTTCTCAACATGTGAATGATTTTTCTTTCCCTTCCTCCTTCGGGCTCTCTCTGCACATTCTATAACTCTCGCGGAGGTGTAATTCCTAAATAAAAAAGAAAATAGCGTATTATGGCATGAGGTTGATATACGGCTCATTCACAGAAAACTGGAAAGATGCAAAGAAAACTAGAAAATTGTAAACAGAATAACAATAACAAGAGAGAGTCCCCAGCAAGCATAAATGTTTGAATATATCAGCAAGAAGCCAAAAATAAAAATTCAACCATCTCTGGAACAAACCTTCTGCTCCCAACTCCTCCTCCTTTCAAATTACAACTCCGCTCACCTCTTCTCTTCCTTTCCCTCTTCCCTTCCCCTCACCATCGTTTCTAGCATCTCAGCTGAGTCCTCCGTTTTAGGTGGAGAAGGCTCCAAACTCTTCAGCAGCAACTATTGTTTTAACATTGGGTCCAATCACCATTGCATGCCATTCTGTACTTTTCCTGAAAGCACCACCCACTCTCCCTTTGATCGATTTTACCTTTCCTTCGAACTTTTTTCCAATCATTCCAGTTTGTTCCACTTTGATACCAGATGATACGAATATAAGAAACCAGAATATTACAGCCAAGTTCTTGGGATTTCAAGAGTTAGGTCACTCCAGTTACGGTGATACCCTCCTACCCAATAGACAAACCAAATAACTGCCAACTTACTAAAAAAATAATTTTCCCCCCAATTAAATTACCTTGTCAGAATTGAGAAATAAGGTAGTTCTAAAAAAAGAAAATTAAATAAACAAAGAGAAATACGGTAACATAATTCAAGCACATGATGCCTTTTCATTCCGTGATTACCTCTATTAGGCCTATTATAGGAATGACTTTAGACTCCATCCATGCCAAATAAATTTAAAAAATTATTTATGAATAATTTCAACTTCATATCAAAATAACATATACCTAACAGCAAATAGCAGCTTGTTCAACATTTCCTAAGCGTACATTCTGAACCATTCCATGGATTTCAATACTGCAGGGTAATATACCATCCATAAATTTAGAATGCTCAAATTGCATTTGAATAAAGAATTTCATAATAAGCAGCATACCTTTTCTGAAAGAGTTTCCTGATGGTTCAACGTATCTTGGTCAGAAGATATGTCAGAGTTCTTCTGTTTATAAGTTGTAACTTCAATGATGTTAATGTCTGTACTTACAACAACAACTTCAGCCTCTTTGGCACTTTCTTGGTTTTCTGTGGATGATACAAATGCCTTGGAATCCTCAGGCACATTCATTTGTGTTGCTTCTTCACTGAAATCAAATTAATCGCTTTAAAATCAGTTATAAAACTTTGTTAATCCAAAAACCATTAGATGAACTAGGTACTGAGACATTGTAGGAAGAGTGAGAACTAAAGATCAATAGAAAATGAATGAATTTTATTTGACAAGACAAAAAAGACGTACGGGCAACTAGAATCATCTTCCATAGGGTCCGCAGAAATTTCTTCTTGTCTCTGTTTCTTATTGTTAATTTCTAACTCCGGTTGTCCTACAGAATCGGGATGAGTGATGTTGGTAGCTCTCCTTTTCCTTCCAGCCAAAACCCTATGATCAGACAATGTAACATCATCTACAACCTCAGGTTCCGGAATAGGTACTCCATTCATGTCCTTGCCTGCTGGGGGTACTTCAACAATTACTTTTGGTTCTGCAATAGCATATTTCACATCCTGCCTTTCAGCAAAAGTTCTTTGAGACTTCCCATTACCCCCATCCATTTCAAAATCCTGAGACTGAAAGAGTTGTCCAGAAATTGAGCTGGATTTGTCAGCCTGACTGATCAGATTCTTAACAGGATACTTTGTAAATGGCCTCTCTCTCTCCGGAGATTGTTTGAATATCAACTCAGAGCAACGTTTAATCCACGAGAAACGAGAAGTAGGAGGTGAATCACCATCTAATTTGAGCATAGATGGGGAGTCAAAGCCATTAGTAATCTTTTGAGTATCTATCTGGTGCTGTGAATTCAAATCAGCATCTCTAACAAGTGCCCGTTGCTTCAGATGCCTTCCTGGAGAACTTATTGGCTGAGCAGGTTCTAAATCAGATTGGTTCATCTCAGCCACAGCCATATTATCCAAAGCAACTTTCAGATTCTCGAACTTCTTCAGGCGTTCAATTTCCGCAACAATTTCCTCCCTGTCAGCATGCAATAACTCTCTCTGTTTTTCTAGTTTCTCCCTTTGAACCTTGAGTTCCTCGATGGAATTGTTCAGTTCAGTCCATTCTTTGTTTCTTCTTTCACGATCTAAAGTAATTTCCATTCTCTCAGTTTCGAGTTTTTTTGTTTCTAATGCAACCTCTCCCAAATCCTTAGTTGCTTTGTCTTTAAGGAAGCTAATTTTCTCCAGTTCATTCTTCTTTTCTTGCTCAAAGTTTTTCAGTTTTTCCCTCAACTGGCTTTCTAATTCTTCACGCCTCTGCTCAAGGCAATTCTCAAGCTCCTTCTTCTGTGCCTCAACATCCATTAGCAAATCTTTACGTTCTTGCTGCATTTTATTCAACCACTCAGACCGTTCACATGTCATCTTGTTCAAGAATTCCTCACGCTCACGAGAAAGTGTCTCCATATCATTCTTGAATTGTTCTCGCATTACATCCCTCTCCAATCTAAGGCTATCACGTTCATCTTTGATAAACTTGGACACAGCTAACCGCTCTGCAGCTAGAATTTCAGCTTCTTTGCGCAGCTCCTCTCTTTTTTCATCAATCATCTCCCACTCAGCTTCAAATTTGGCCTTCTCGACCATCAATTTATCTGCCTCATCCATCAATTCCAATTTCTGAACTCGAACTGAATCAAGTTCTTCTTTAAGTTTCATCTCTAGTAGAGATAATTCATTTGTTTCACTCCTAAAGGCTTCAAGCTTGTCCTTTGCACAATCAACTTGTTTCCTTCTGTCTTCAAGAGAATCAAGGGAGCACTGGAGCTCTAGCTTCATTTTAGAGCACTCATCTTTCTCTTTTTGCAGGAGTACTTTATTAAGTTCAAGCTCCTGTTCAAGAGCCCTCAGTTTCTTCTCTTTCTCCTCAAGAAACTTGGATAATTCATCTACCTCCTTCTCCTTTGTTACCAATGATCTAGATTGAACCTCCAAGTCATGTTCCTTTTCCAAAAGTTGCTCATCCCGCTGTTTAAGGTCCATCTCTCTCAACTCCCAAGCACGTCTTTTGCCATCAATTTCATCTTCAACTGCTTTCTGCTTAACTTGCAGCTCAGCATCAAAGTCTGATATCTTTGTTCTCAAAGTACTTTCATGGTTTGCAACAACTTTTTGAATTTCATTCTGCAGAACTCAATCAGAGAAGAATTAGAATGTAACGAATGCTTCAAAAAGTAGGTCAGTTTACTTAGGATGGAATAGGGTGCAATCCAGGAGGGAAAAAATTTCAACCACATTCCTTAAGGTGCGCGTAAAATAATAAGATGAACCATAATGTTGCAAAAGTATAGCTCAAGAATAGGTCAGAGAAACTCACAGATTCCTTTGTTGCAATTTTTTCCTGTAAAACAAGTAGCTCTTGCTCTCTCCTGTTCAGCAAGATTTTCATTCTATTGACAGCCTGAAAACCCAGAAGATGAACCAATTATATTTTCAGGAAAAAACAAAAAATTATTCACGGGATAATATCCTATCCAAAATAAAGAGAAAAAAACTAACATCTTCTCTCTTAGATAAAGACGCTTCTGAAAGTTGCAACTTGGACTTCTCATCATGAATTGCTCTGCGCTCATTCTCAATGTTAGCTCTCGACTCCTCCAACTCTTTTTCAAATCGATTTAGCTCTTGAGTCTTACTTAATATATATTCCTCCCGCTGATTAAGCAAAGCTTGTCCATCAAGTAATCTCTCATGTTCCTGCTGCAATGCTTTCTGTCTGTCACTTAAAGATTGCCTCTCAAGCACAATCTCCTCCCCTTTCTTATCACAACTGAAAAAAGAGAGTATATATTTCTATTAATTTCTATAATGTTTATAAATCTAAGAACAGAAGAAGTTTCCGAAAAAGTATAACAACTATTCATCCACCATAGCAAAAGTGAAGAAGTTATTGTCACAACTGATGGTCCATATTGTTTGTGCGAGCTACTACGACTTGTCAATATTTTTTATCTTTCCATTTCATGAGAAATTAATGTTGTGGATCTACAGTTGATAATGAAGCTACTATGTTGTAACTTTCAGGTCACCTAGTCAATCAGATTAGGGGTAAAGAAAAGACCAGCAACAAGTTCTTTGAATCAGCGTAATTAAAGGTTATGGCCTGAAATAAATTCAATCTTCAATGACAACAAATGCTATTTGGATGAAGCCTTTGAGATTTCTACGTTTTATTGTTCATATGGTGTTCCCTAATTTTCTTTTTGAAATTACACTCTGTATGTTACCCATTCTAACTCTCTGTGTTGGGGGATTTTTTTTTTGTGGGTGGGGGGTGGGGGGTGGGGGGTGATCATCAAAAATCATCATCATTGGTCTTGTCTCAAAAATTGTCACTCTTAAGTTGAAAACAGGCGAAGAATCAAAGGTTGAAGTTCATAATGATAAGTGATAGGTCACAGTGTCACTTACAGAGAGGAGAACCAAATCATATTTTTAAAAAAATGAATACGAGAAATCACATCAAATATGATGAAAGAATAAAATAAACGAGAGCAGAATGCATACTCGGACTTGAAACGTGTCATACGCCTCCTTAGATCATCTTCCCGTGCCTCAACTTCCAGGAGCTTTCTTTCTGCAGCACGATTACACCGGTTAGATTCCGCTTGTAAAGATTCTGCTGCATGTAGTTTGGCTTCAGCCTCGATAAATCTCTTCTGAGCATCCTCCATCGTAGTGCGTGCTTCAGCCAATCTACTCTCAGCTGCAACCTTTGTTTCAGCAGATTCTAGACGCATTTCATGCAAAGCTTTCTCGAGCTATATTACAAAGCAGAAAATTACGCATAGATAAATGCATCGCATGGTCAAGAAAACTCATTTACAGACAAAAACATACACTTGCAATACACTCTTCCTTGATACCAATAGCCTTCTTCAAACTGTCCTCCCGTTTCTTTGCTTCAGTTAAAGCCGACAAGTGGGCAGCTTGGTCACGCCTATACATTAATTCAGATGACTCAGCTTTACTTTTCATCAGCTCGTAATCTGAAGCCAACTCCTTCCTTTCTAGTATGAGAAGGCCCATATGGTGTTGGTGATCAAATATCTAACAAGAATACGTATATTAGTTTAGTAGGAAAAAATGGAAAATTTAAAAGTACAATAAAAAAAAAACCAGAGATCTTTCAATTAAGATGCAAGCCCATTAGAAGAAAGACCAATTCAAAACTTCACAATATTTACTCACGAGGAGAATTTTATATTAAGAAGGTATAGAGTTGAGGTAATTGAAGACAAACAACAGTAATAGTATTATACACATTAGTCCTACACCACTGACCATAGAAATGTCCTTCATTGTTGTTAGAAAGTCCAATGACAGAAAAGAGATGATAAAGGTCCAGGCACACTACAAAGTGTGAAAGTTGAACTATAAGAAACTAAAAAGTTCAAAGCAATTTCCACCCTAGGATAGCAGACACAAGTCAGTAAAGCAAATTAGAGCCCTATCTTATTAGATTAAACCATGAAACAAATGACTATTAGATATAAATCAAATTCAGAGCACCTATCATAAAAAGAGACCAAATTGGTCATTCTTACATCCTTTTCAAGTAGGGAAAAAAAAGTTAAAAATTACTAAATTCATTATTGCAAGTGTACGAATCTCTTTTCTACCCTTTCTTAATACACTGCTACTAGAACGAAACAAATGAACCCTACCTGCGATGAGATATTACTTCATGTTCAATAAATGTAAGGAAAGTTATTAGTTAACCTTACGATGCTAATGAGAAGTCAATCCAAGTTAGGCACCAATAAAACAATCGTGAATTTCATACAGAATCTTAAAGAACACCTCAATGAATTTTTGGAGATATTACATCAAATTCATAATTTTGAGCTCCAAAATTTCAAATGGAGTCATATTGCAACATGACACTAAATTCTCATATCATCATAAATTCGAATAACAATACTCTTTAAAATGAAATTGAGATATAATAAGAAAACAGGAGTTACACAATTGGTAGGTTACCTAACCCTTCGATAGTCTAAGTTTCACTTTTGGTTCTAAATATTAATAAGAAAATGGATCATTAATTTCAATACGGTTACACAACTGACAGAAATGATTCAAACGTTATGCACCTAAAGTGCATCAGCAGAATTACAAAGAATCAGTAATTAAGACAAAAACGATAGTAGATAAACTAAATGTAAATCTCAAAAAACTGAAGAAGACAAACCTCAGCTTCGAGTTTAGCAATATAAGCTATAAGCGCAGCTTTATCTCTACGTTTAATGGATTCCTCGTCGAAGCCAGCTTCTTTCAGACGCCTCCAGATAGCTTCATCGGGAAGTGGGGTTTGCAAAACCCTAGAACCAGGTGTCAGAGACAAACCCTTACCGGAACTCAAAGTAACTCCGGCCGACTGCGGACTCGCCATTTCGGAGTCCGAATTGGAAAGGGAAACAAACCCTAATACACTCAAATCTCCTCAATTCGACGCTCAGCCACGACCGATCTTGGAAGAAGAAACCTACTTTTGCTTTCTCTCCTCACTCCCTCTCTGAAGTGGGAACCATGATCGGGTTCCTTCCACTTGGTCTACTTTCTTTCCGCTCTGAATCGCTTTTACTTTTTACTCTCTCAGTCCTCGTTGGCTCACAGCAAAATTCACACGATACAGTCAAAACAAAGTCAGCGGACAACAAGAAGGAGATGAAATCTACGACGTCGTTTTGCTGTTAATCCATTTAACGATTCTTTTTTTTATATTCCCATTTGATTCTCAAATTAACGGCCTGATTATTAGAATTTAAAATAAGGTAAAGATTAATTGAAGATTTGTGAAAATCTCAGTCCGCTTTGTAGCAGAAGGAAAGGAATTAAATTGAGTGCGACAGTCCGCAATGAAATCCACGTCACGTTGCTGTTTAGCTTTTTAAACTGTTGATTTGGGCCGTGTATGGACAGTTGGGCCCAATCTTTCAACTATCGAGAAGCCCAACGCCCATTTATGGAATTTACCGTTCTATCATTCATGGGCATTTAACAACCTTTCAAGTTTCTAGCATGATTTTAGGAGCAATATTAGGCAATTTCTTGTCCTTTTTTTTCCCAAAATAATGCAGTGTATGATATATTATATATTTTGATGAAAACAAAAAATTATTGAACATGCCATTTTAATTTGTTCATCTAAAAATATAAATTAGACGTCTTAAATTTAAAAAAATGAAGACAATTTCAAGTGCTGAAGTTTCTTTTATTCCAATGAAAGCTTCTTTCTTTTGGGTATTATTGTTTTGTTCAAATTTTATTTTCATCACGTACTTTCGATTCTATTTATTTTACTTTTTCTGTACTTCCCAAACACTTGTTGTGGTTCTTGTATTTTGTTTATATAATGACCATTTTGATCCTTATCTACGAAATTTTACCACAAATTTTATACACAATAATTATCATTTTAAAATGGATATTTTGAAACTACAGTGACTAGGTTTGAAAATATGAAGATAAAAATTAAAAAAATTGAGAGTAGAAGGGCCTAAATCAACCAAAAGCAAAATAATATTTAAAACCTACTGTTTTTGTGAATATTTGTAGAGAGATGCAATTGGGTATTCCGGATCTGTATTTGCCTCGTATCCACTGCTATCCCGGGCCCAATTTAAGCCCAATCCATCCGAACCCAAAGGCCGTAGAACGGGCCTTGGTAGCCTTTGACCTTACGGTTCAACTCTAGACCATTTCATACAGATCCGTGGGACTTAGGAGCATCAACCCATAGTGGGCACTGCGCGGGCCAATCAATCCACTTCCCGTTTGAAAAACAGTTGNAATAAAGAAAAGAAACCGAATATTTAGCCCCCATTGTATTTTAGAAAATTGAAGTGTATGACGGAATTTAAGGTTTCAAGAAATACCAGGTAATTTTGAAATAGAAAACAGGGCCGACATATATATACAAGTTAATTGTTAATATTTGTCAAAGACAAATGTCATCCTAATTTTACTCAGTTAACATAATCTCTATATTTTATTATTATTTGAGATTCTATTTAATTATTTTTCGAATTTATCTCATCTTATAAAATATCCAAATTTTTCTATCAAATTTATATTTGAAATATCCATATATTATTAAAACTTCTTTTATCCATATACTTTAATCAAATCTTTAGATTATTTTTCATAATTGTATACATACATTTTTAATGAATTAACTTATATTTCTCACATTTTTAAGAAATATCACTTCCTAAAAAGTGGTCATGCATTAATTTTACAATAATAAGTTGGATTGTTGATCCCTACATCTCCATAACTTTTGTTACTTACACAAATGTTTCATCATTCTTGTGTGATTTCTTTAACAAACGATTGTTTTTGCTGTAACTTTACCATTATGATTTGATTTAAAATAAATCAATCTCTTCCTCATTTTTCTCTCTTTTGAAATTTAAATTTATTTTTAATATAGAAATTAGATTTTGATAACTAAATTGATTTAAAATAAATTAATATCATCCTCATTTTTCTCCCATTCAAATTAGCTATTTGTTTTGATTTAACCACTTTTCGAAAATAGTAAGAATTAAGCAATATTTAATTTATTTATCACTATTTGGATTTTAATTTATGATATATCTTTATATTATTTTATTCATGTTTTATTATTCTAAATTTGAATTAATTTTTTTATTTTAATTAGGATTTTACGGAATATTTTATACATATTATCATCTTATTATATTATTATATCATTAATTTGGCTTTTTGACAAACAAATAAGTATTCACTTTTGCAATCTTATTGTTTTTACTATGCCTCTACAACGAACGAGTTAGGCTTTTTCATAGGTTTTTGTGGTTGATGAAATTATAAATATGTTGAAGCTTTATGAAAACGAAATTATAAATTACATTGTAAATAAACGAACTCCCTTCCTTATTCTTCTCCCCGAATTATATTTGAATTTATATTTTTTTTTATCAAATTAGATTTTATCGAACTACTTATCGATTTCTTTTAATTTTTTCTCTCCCATTTATATCTGAATTTATTTTTTTATTATCAAATTTGATTATATCCAACTAACCAAGTATTTTTTTATTATTTTATATATATTGTTATCAAATTAATTTGATTTTTTTATCAAATTAATTTGATCTTTTTTTTCTCTATATTTTCGATGTTTTCAATTTTTCATATACAAACATGTAAAAATGGTTTGTTCAACCTAAAAAAAACATATAAATGGAAATTAAATTTTAAATGTTTGAAACATGTGTGTATATATATATTTTTCAGTTTATTATTATTATTATTATTATTATTATCATCATCATAATTATTATTATTTATTAAAAGAAAATAACAAAAAACCTTAAATCTCATATTCTTCATTTAGCCGCCCCCAAAATCTCATTTTATCCTTTGCAATCTTATGTCTTTGATCGTTGGTTCAATAACTCTTTCTTGAATTTCATCATCTTGATTAGCTTTTAACGACCACCCTCACCAGGTTGCCGACCTTTTTTTCGCTTGTACACATGTTTTTTAAATGGTCACATTGAATGAGGATGATGAGACTCCCTACAAGTGGTTTGTTATCATACACAATCATACTTCCAATGATCACATCAAGTTGCAATTCCTTAACATATTCACTTGTCAATAAAAAAACTTTACTAGTAAAATCAACTTTGCTCTTTCTCACCTTGGAGGAAGTTTATTGTTGTATATATCCATAAGTTTCTAATGACCCCCATCGACTGCTCGTCATCTTCCTTTACATAAAGGACCATATTGGGTGATTTTTAATTTTGCTTTTGGAATATTTATATACTATGTATTCGTGATTCTAGAATGTCTAGGTAGAGTGTATTTGGGGTATTCAGCTTATTTTTGTAGTGTATCTCTTCATTTTCATTTGTACTTAATTTGGTTGTTTTAGGATAATTTTGTCATTTACTAATTAGTATTTTTTATTATATAAATTTGTTTTGCTATTTTTATAATTTTGAAACTTTTTTTCCATTTTTCCAAATGAAACTTTAAAATTTGTTGTTTCTCTTGTCAGTCCTTGCATTTTAAATCTAATATTGGCCCCTCCTCTTCTTCCTCCATTGCAATCCAAAGAGACTTAGATGATTTATGGTGGAATTTATTAACAGCAAAATTTAAAAAATGTCATCGCACTTTTATTTAAAAGGGTTATGGCCATATATATATACAGAGAAGCGTGGTTTGGATAAATTAGCTTAATAAACTAACAGCCCAGATACATCAGTTACATTTTTATAACTATCTAACAACATGAGAGTATATTTACAAATAACCTCTAATACTCCCCCTTAAAATGGGCAAAAAAATGTCTTGTAATCCCATCTTGTCAAGCAACGGTAAGAATGAAGCTACAGATAAAGGCTTTGTGAACACATCAACCAACTTATCACGGGAATGTACTGACAATAGTTTAATGGACCCATTGGCTACTTGATCTTGGACAAATGGCAGTCTGGTTCTATATGTTTTGTTCTTTCATGGAACATAGAATTGGTTGCAATGTAAACGCCTGCCTGATTATCATAGAAAATAAGAGCTAGTGATGGTAAAGTGATATGCATTTCAGTAAGGAGACTTTTGAGCCAAATGATCTCACAACTTGCGACTACTAATGCTTGGTATTCAGCTTCAGCTGATGAACGAGATACTATCTGTTGTTTCTTAGAATTCCAGGTCCCAAGGGAGTTCCCCAAGAAGACACAAAAATCAGTTATAGATCGCCTTGTGTCAATACGGTTGGGATTGGTGTCCTAAATCTCCTTGTAATCTTATAGTTTGTAAATTGTATATAAACATATTTTTGTTAATAAAATTAGTGTTATTTTATAAGCATATACTCAATCCAATAAACTAAGATCAGAGATTATTTCATGCAATTTAAACAAGTATGTAGAAACATACAAGTAGATCTTGTTTAAATAATAACCTAAACGGTCTATCGTAGATGGATAAGGCTAGGGGTGAGCATGCTAGACCGAAAAATGACACGACCAATCCAAACTAGCCGAAATGGAGTCAGACGATCGGAAATCTACGCAGAGCAGTCGGTGTCAGTTTTCGATTTTTCGAATCGAATAGTAACGACCTGACCCCCTAGGACTTAAGTTAGGCCGTTATTAAATACATGCATGCATGGAACTTAAAATGACACCCTTTTATGGTGAAATAAATGTTAAATAAATAAGGTATGTTCAAAAGTCCTTCATTACATTCAAATATTAAAAACAACAATAGGGTACCCATAAATCATAAATGATAATAAATAAGTCTGAAAACAATTCTTAATAGTAAGTTTCAAACATGAAAACTGAAAGTTAAGAAAAACATGAAAAGAAATCTAAATCTCATGAGCAGAAGCATAAAATTGGTTCCAGTGGCTCATGGATTTCTCTTAACAATCGCCGGTGCATCTCTACCTTTCCTAAAACAACAACATGAGAAAGAATGAGTATTAAACACTCAGTAAGTAACCCCACCACTAGGGTCAGGCTAGGCATCTATGTCCTCTAGATACCTACCTCTGGTGGAACATATAAACTTCTCTAGTCCTCATGGGATACATACATACATGAAATTTCTATCCTATGATAGTTAAGTATGTCCACTATCTCTGGTGAACCTCGAAGGAAACACAACCCCTGGTGAATATCGAAGGAAACACAACCCTCGGTGAATCCTCATGGAAACAAAACCCCTGGTGAATCCCGAAAGAAACACAATATCTGGTAAATCCCGAAGGAAACACAATATGGTGAATCCCGAAAGAAACAAAATCTGGTGAATCCTTAAGGAAACACAATATCTGGTGAATCCCGAAGGAAGGAAACACAATATCCGGTGAATCCCGAAGGAAAAACAATCTGGTGAATCCTGAAGGAAACACAATATCTGGAGAATCCCAAAGGGAATATAATATCTGGTGAATCCCAAAGGGAACACAATATCTGGTGAATATCTAACTAATCAGTGAGGACACTATCACAATCTCAATATCACAAGTATCACAACATGGTTCTATAACATACATATATATCTCATCATCATGATTCTACAACGTACATATACCTCTTATCATCCTAGTCTCATAACATACATATACATCTCAAAATCATGGTTCTTTAACACTCATGTGAATTTCTTCATCATAGCTCTATAACATATGTATGCATCTCATCATCCTCAGATTCAGCAGGATCTCCAATAACAATAATATACTCAAATCATACTAGTATTCAAACATCTCTATGCGCAACTAGTCTTTTAAACCCTCATGTCAGCAAGACATACATAAACATCAAACTATCAATATATCCTCAATAAATCATGATTATAATTGCCTGGCACTAGTGCAGTTCCAGTAGTGAGATAACTTACCTCGATACTAAATTCAGATATCGATCCAATCAACAAGTCTTCAATAATAAATCTTTGAATTCAATTCCCCAACGAAGCCTGAGCAAGAACCACTCTCAAGATTCTAATCTCCATAATCTTCCTTCAATCAGACCCTGCTTCCAACTTTTAATCCTTTTCTCCCGTAAAATTTTCAATTCACAAAGAATTTAACTTACCTCCTTCCACAATGAAATTAATTCTTGACATTAATTTCAAATTAAATTTGTGTGACATAACCCCCTTCCAAAATGAAATTGATTCTTGACATTAATTTAAAACTAAATCTGCGTGATATAACCCCCTTCCAAAATGAAATTAATTCCTGCCATTAATTTTTAAATAGAATAATTTCAACGTCAATCCATTAATTTTCAAATTGAATAATTTAAATGTCAATCCATTAATTTCCAAATTGAATAATTTCAACGTCAATCCATTAATTTTCAAATTGAATAATTTCAACGTCAATAGTTAAATCCCGCAATTACACTTAAGTCCAAAAATTCCAAAAATGTCATCAATTAATACAAATTACTAAAATTATATAAATAATAAAAATTCGGGGTGTTACACGAATCCAGCGGCGGTCGAGGCGAGTTATAGGTTGAGTCTCGACCCGACTTGACTGATTTATTATTTAAAAAATATATAATCTAAAATGCCATTTTAAAAAATTAGGGTTAACAATCTTCTTCTTCGTTCATTGAGTAGCCTACCGTCTTCTTCATTCCAGCCGTCTTTTTCATTCCAGTCGACAGCCATCAAATCCGTTCCAGTCGTCGTTCTTCTTCCTTCTTCTTCGTTCCAGCCGCCGTCGATCGCCTTCCATTTCGGCCGTTTCAATTTCAGCTGTATCTTCCATTCCATTGAGTCGTCGTTCTTCTTCGTTCTTCCTTCCATTTCAGTCGTCGCCGATTCTACAGATCCGTATCTTCCATTCTAGTAGTTTCAATTTCAATGCTTCCCCATTATATGTAAAATTATGGATGTGTGTGTAGTGATTGTAATGTATTGTACACAGTGGTCAATGTCATAATCTAGTACTTTGAAAACAAAAAATGGAAATTAGTTTTTTAAAACTATTGTCCAGGCCATCCTTAATGTGCATGAACTTAACAATCTTGCTGAGATTAATTTTGAGTTATCAAAGTATATGAAGGCAGTGTAGATACTTTGAGTATCTGAGTTTTTGTAAATACTTTGAGACTTGAGTTTTTGTAAAGCTGAAATACTTTGAGTTTTTGTTAGTTGTTTAACCGACGTCTAACATGGTGTGGTTCAGCTACATGGATTCAATGGACATGGAGTTCTATGGAACTGCAACTGATGCTTCAAAAAATGAATGAAATGTAGAAACATATGTCAATACAAATATCATTGAATTTGATTCAGCAAATGAGACATCAAATATTCCAAATCCACCAAAAATAAGGAAGGTTGTGAAAAAAATCCATGGTTTGGGATCATTTTGAGAGGCTAAAAGGTGATTTAAAGACCTTCATGCTCAATGTAAGTACTGTGGAATTGTCTATGCATGTCATTCTAAATGTAATGGTACTGGGACTATGAAGAATCATTTGGAAAATTGTAAAAAATACCCTTACCAGAAAATGAGAGATCCAACCCAAATGACATTAGCTTTCAAAACTAAAGGCAAAAACAATGTTGGGGATAATACGTCACAACTTGTATGTGAGTCATACAGTATAGAGAGTTTTCGGGAATCGTTGGTTGAAATGATAATTGTTGACAAATTGCCATTTAAATTTGTGGAGGATAAATGATTTAAGAAATTTCTTGATAGATTAACATGTGCAAGTCAACCTATATTTATTGTTCCGTCTTGGTTTATTGTGGCTAAAGATGTGCTTAAGTTGTATGTTAATGAGAAAAGGCGTTTGAAAGACATGTTTGTGAACAGGAAGTATAAAGTTTCTCTCACTACAGATTGTTAGATATCGAGACAAAATATAAATTACATGCTACTAACTGCCCATTTCATAGATTCTGATTGGAGATTATGTAAAAGGATACTTAGTTTTTGTCCAATTGAGAATCATAAAGGTGCTACTATTGGTAAAACCATTGAAAAGAATTTGGAGGACTGAGGCATTGAAAGGGTAATGACTTTCAAGATTGATAATGCAAGTTCGAATGACACTGCTATTGCTTATCTACTGAAAAGATTCAATAAGGGATTATTGTTTGGTGGAGAATTCCTGCATGTTCGTTGTGTTGCTCATATATTAAATCTCATAGTATGTCATACTTTTAAGGAACATAATGATTGCATTTAAAAGATTCGATATGTTGTACCATTTATAAGATCTTCTCCTGCACGTTTTTTTTAAATTTAAAAAGTGCATTGAAATTGAAAAAAAAAAAATCTTGTAAGAGTTATGTGTTATTTGATGTTCCCACTATATGAAATTCTAGATATTTGATTTGTATTAGCAAACAGTGGAAGAACCAAGGATCATTAAACACTCTAATTCATTAATTTTGGTAGAAACTAAAACATGCTCTTGCAGAAACAAATGAGTTTCAAGTCATACCTTTGTAGAACTGTGGAAATCAAAATTTCCAGGTGCAGATTTCTCCAAATCTCGTTGTAGACCACCTCAAGAACTTCCCCACTATTCTCTTGGAGCTCTAGATTGAGTTGTGGGACTCAAAATAAGATTGAATGAAGGGAGTTTGGAGAAAAACTCACAGCAGCAACCCATTTGAAGAACGCCTTCTTCACAACGAATTTTTTAGAAAAAAAATTCTACAGATTGCATGTCTCAAATTCACTCCAATCTTCTCAATATATTGCGCGCAATCATGCAAAGAAGATGGTTGCATGAGATGCAGCTCATGCTTGGAGTAATTGAAGCCTAAAGTAATGGGTTTTGTGTGAGTAACTATGAAGATATAACGGAAAAATCCAACTTTCTATTTTTGTGTTTTTCTTAAATATTTTTCAATTTTAGGCTAAAGTAATGGGTTTAGCCTAAAGTAATGGATTTCAATTTTTAATTAATTTCAAAGAACAATTTTTTTTTTCTTTCTAAAATTGAAAATATTATGAATTTTACAAAAAGTAATTTTCTTAATAAAATCAATAAATAGTTATTTAAACAATTTAAATAACTCCAATTAATTTAATAACAAATATTAAATTAATTTTACACAATTCCACATTCAAATATTTAAATCATTTTTAAAGATTAATTCTTCAATTCCGTTTAATTCTTAACATTAAATGTGTAATTATATCTCATATAATTACTAATTTCTTTAATTCTAATTTGAACGTTTCAAATTAACTTATCACGCTACTTTAAAGCTAATTCATTTACGAGCTAGTAAGAGAACCTCACGGACCTACAGATCATGGGTTCCAACGATCCGAGATTAATTGGCTAAACTCATTAGACCGAATTAACCCCTATTCATTAATTAATGGGTCACTCCACTAAAGCCCATAGTTGAACTTCTCTCACTGTAGATATATTATGTCCACTCGATATAACCATGATAGTAAGTTAACCCTTCACAGGTTGTCGTAATAATGGCTGGGTCAAGTCTCTGTTTTACCCTAGAGATTACCTCCTGTTCCTCAAGTCACATTGATCCTCTAATGAATAATTGATTTGTGATCCAATCAACAAAACGAGTCTCTCTCGGACCAATGAGAGGGTGAGGCCCCTTGTTCAAGACCCAGTATCATAACTTAAGAGAACAACCTCTCTACTATCCCTAATAGTCGGTAGGAGTGAATTTCTTCTTACACCCTATGTCCCTAGTTATCTATCTGGTCTTACCCCTGAAATAGGAGGCTATTGAGTCAGCGTTGTTGAGTCAACCCTCACCTATGCAAATATAAGGATAATCCCGAATAAACAAAAGTTCATAGTTAGTTTAAGATCGAGGTCAAGTTACCTAGGTCATCGCTTTGAAAAAGTTAGTCTTAAACAGTAAACAACTTCGTAAAGTAAGAGTGACTAATTTCGTGGTCCAATCTAGTACAAACCCTTTTGCACATGACGCCTCCACTCCTTATGTCATAACATGTATGAATTAGGATTACTTCGTTTGTAGCACTTTTCAACTCTTTGTAACAACTATAGAGTAGGCCGTATCCAATAGTGTTACCAGAATAAGGCACCCAAACTTATTCATATACTATAGATTATTTTGACTATTTACTCGAACCTGATCAACTTTTATGTCTCCTAAGTTCAAGTACTCATGTAGTAGTCAATGGACTTTTTAGGTTTATTGGATTTCTAATAAGAAAAACATATATTCAATAAAAACTTATTGAATATTCAGAATAAGTTCTATTATTTACAAACCACGAGTCTTAGGACATGAAACCCAACATGAGGCAGCTGTGATGTTTGAAAAGACTTTTGATAGAATAGAAGATGAAGATACTTCTTATAGACATGATTTGTCACAAAATAAAGAAGATTGGACAAATTATAAGATGTTGATTAGGTTTTTAAAGGTCTTTTATGATGTGACGTTGAAAATTTCAGGGTCTTTGTGCACCACTTCGAATATGGTTTTTCATCAGATTACAGTGGTTTAAAATTGTATACGTTTGAATGTTGGTAGGGCAAATGCAATGCTAGTTGGAATGACCAATAACATGAAGGCCAAATTTGAGAAGTATTGGGGGAACAATGAAAAAAAATAATTTATTGTTGTATGTTGCTATTGTGCTAGATCCTCGAAAAAAGTGAAGGTTTGTATCTTTTTGCCTTAAATTTTTTTTTTAGGCTAGACGTTTCCAAATCTATGGGAAATGTAGTGGAGCAATATTGTAGACGTCTCTTCATGAGTACAGTACTACTCAAAGTGGGAGTACGAGTGCGAGTACTACTACTAATACACCAATTGTCTCAGCCTCGGAGACCATGATTAATTGTGATCCAACTGAAAAGTGGGTGAAGACTTTGTCTGTGATACAATTGTTATTGATTTTGTAGGCGATGAGACTACACCTTTCAAACAAGGGTCAGAGATTAATATTTATTTATTGGAAGCCAATGTTAAGAATGAATGTGATTTTGACATACTTCAATGGTGGAAGATGAACAATCATCAGTTTGAGGTTCTTAGTCGTATGGCTAGAGATATTTTAGCAATTCCAGTATCTACTGTAGCGTCTAAGTCGACTTTTAGTACAGGAAGATGTGTTGTTGATTCATCACGTTGTTCATTGGCTCCAAAAATAATGGAGGCTCTCATTTGTACTCAAAATTGGCTAAATTCTGGTACAATAGATCTTGAAGATCAACATGACATGGAAAAAGCTTCATTATTTGAAGAAGGTATTTAGTCAATTGTTTAACTTTAAACTTTATTCATTTGTATTTTGTAATTGTAACTTGTTAGTTTAAAATCTTAATGAGATTGTCTTTCTCTTCATAATCTTAAATATATAGGATTCAGAGCGGTTATGGACAATAAAAAAGAGATTCAAGACCTTCCAGATTTTGTAAAGTTTTCACTTATCAATTACGCATTTATCATTTGATTTTATTGTAATTTGGTTGTATTTGACAATTGACTTTATGTTTTATTGTAATTTGGTTGTATTTTACAATTGACTTTATGTTGTAATTTCTAATTTGATTGTATGTGACTATGTGTCATGTGACATTTCTATTTGTGATGTACACTCTCGACTTTCATATTAGTGGTCGTCAAATCAAATCATGTCAATATTTTATTTTTAATACCTTTATTCCCTAGGTATTAAAATGTGAAATAATATCTTAAATTCTGAATCACAATCACAAATTAAGAGAGAAAACTAAACAGGAATGATAATGAAGTTAAATAATAGTTGGTTTTTTATTTGTATTAAAAAAATTCTATTTATAATGATAATTATTTATAACTAAATATAAATTTTACCTAATAGCATTTTTTCTAAGAGTTTTAATAAATTAATATAATTTCTTAGAAAAAAAGGAAAATACAAAAATTGACCAAACTGACCGACCGACTGATCGGTCCGCTGGTCGTGTTTCTACTCAGTCGACGATCAGGATTGGTTTGGTCATATTCCAAACTGATTCTGGTCGGTTCAATGTCGATCTGGTCAAAACAACAACCCCGACCTACCGATGATCACCCCTGGATAATACTGGCTATCTTGTCCTGGTGACACTACGGATACAACCTGCTTTGTAGGTGTTACAAGTGTTGTAAAGGTCTACAAATGATCTGATCCTGATAATTCATGTGGAAACATGTGAGCGGGGGTATCCTACACAAAGACTTTGTTAAAGACCAGACCACAAAATAGTTAGTCTCTTTATGTAACGTCATAAATAATAGAGACTTACATTTCACTAGGATGACATAGGTGACCTGACCTGAATCCTGAAAGAGTTGTGAACTCCTGTTCATGAAGGTGATCCTTTGATACAAGCCTACCATTTTTTGGACTCGTCTAACTAGGAGTTAGAAACATAGCTACACAAGACGAAATTCACTTCTTCCTCGATGCAGGGGCAAGTAGATAAATTACTCCTTTAAGGGCTGATTCCGAGTCTTAAACATAGTGGCCACACCCTCTTCTGACCCGAGAGGGACTTGGTCATAATTGGACTACAGTTTATTGTTCATTAAAGGAATCAGTGGTACTTAAGGAGTTAGATGTAACTATAGCGTCAAAACAGTATTTTGGCCTAGCTATACTTACAAGCAATTTATGAAGAGTCATCGCATTGTTGATTGGTTATATGCAATGGACACAGAAATTTATCTATAGTGTGAAGAATGCAATTTTTGATCTTCAGTGGAGTGACCGACAGTTAACGAGTGTCACGTAATTTGATTAAAGAGTTTAATTAATTATCCGAGTCTGTTGGAGCTTCAATCTACCAGTTCATAAGGTTCTCTCTGTAGCTTAACAATGATTTAATTGAGAATTAATTTTGGATAATTTGAAGTGTTCAAGTTAATTGAGGAAATTAATTAAATATGATATAATTAATTAAATTAATTATATATGTGATATAATTAATATAATGTATTTGATATATTAATTAAATATGATATAGTTAATTAAATTAACATGAATGGGTTTTATGTAATTAAATTTAATATAAATATGATTTATATTGAAATGAATTAAATATTTGAATATGATTCAAATATCAATTATATGAATGAGATTCATATAAGTGAATTTAATATAAATGTGATTTATATTAAATATCATGTATTGTTGGGAGAAAATCAAATCTATAGGTTATGTTGTATTTGATGCAATATAAAACCCTACGTGTTATATTTGATTTAACATATAGTGTATATATATAATAGGAAAGTAGTTAATATAATATATCTATATATATATATTTGAATTACTATTATAAATTTAGTTGAAACTAATTAAAGGGAAGGAGTTACAACTCCCTTCCCCCATTCTCTCAATTATTATACATGGGATTCAAATAGTTGGAGATTCATCTTCTTCCTCAATTCTTTCTGAGAGAATAGTTCTCTCTGGAAAAGTTTTACAAAGAAGAAAAGTTATTCTCTTCCCTTTCTTCCTCTCCATCTCATTTCCCTCTTCCAAGGATTCAAGCAAAGCCCACAACTCTTGCTTGAATCCTTTATCTCAAGAGAATACGGAAGGTTCTCAAGTGGTGGTGTGCGTTTTGAAGAAGGAGATCCGCGTGGAGAAGGAATCCCGTACGTGGTCTGTGTGAGGGAGTTCTTGAAGCAAAGGTTCTTCAAAGGTAAGGATTTATGAAACCCTAACTAAACTTTTTTTTAAAGCATGCTATAATTTATGTAAATGTATATCTTGTTCTTGTTTTACTGTAAAACTTATATTCAAAGAAAAATGAAATTTGGGTCGATCTTGCTTCCGCTTAAAGGATCTTTTTTGAAAATTTTCTTCAAATATGTGTTCCTCAGTCTACATCAGCAAATGCCCGAATAGAGAAATCTGAAGTTTTAGACAGAAATATACCTCTGCCAGGGGAGCCTTTGAGATATTTGATTAGATGGTGAGTTGCACTGAGATGAGCTTGAGTTAGTTTACTCATGAACTGACTGAACTTGTGGACTGCAAAATTAATGTCAGACCTTAAAATTGTCAAATGCAAGAGTTTTCCAGCTAATGTTTTGTAGATAGATGCATCTTTAAGGAGATCACTGTCATCATGTTTTAACTTTATGTACATCCATTGGTAGACTGGTTGGCTTGGCTCCAAGTAAACTAGAATCTTCAACAAGCTGTAAAACATAGCGTCTATGAGGTAAGAAAATGCCTGACTGAGAACGAGCTAGTTCAAGACCAAGGAAGAACTTCAATGAGCCTAAGTCTTTGAATTTGAAAGCTTTAGTTAGGGCAACCTTGAAATTTCAACATGAATGGAGCTAGCTTCAGTTATTATGATGTCATCCACGTAGACAAGGAGAGCAAGAAAGGTTTCATTTTTTCCTCTAATATAGAAAGAATAATCTGCTTTTGACTTCTTGAAACCTAAAGACAAAAGGAGATAGAGAATTTGGCAAACCACTGCCTTGAAGTATGTTTTAATCCGTATATGGACTTGTCAAGTTTGCTGAACATTTTCTACCCCTGAATTGAGAAAAGAGGCTTGTATTCGAGAGGTACGCCCATGTTGATAGAGTAAACTAACATACAGTGGAAGAAATCATAATAAAAAAAGCACTCTAAATACATTTAATTTGAGTTCTAAAAGCATGTCAAAAACAGTTTTCTGCTAAAGTTGGTTTCAAGAATATAACATGCAGGGGCTTGAACAATGTGGCGCCACACCTTCTCCTGGCTCAAGAGGAGTTTGGTCATAGTTGGACTATGTGTTGAGGTTGATGCTCTAAAGTCTCGTGTCTTGTAGTTTGTAAACAGACCTGACCACGAAGTGTTAACGTCTCGTTATATAACACCGTTAATGACAGAGATTTCACTTCACTAGGATGACCATAGGTAACATGAACTCAATCCTAAGTGAGTTGGTAACTCCTGCAATTGAGGGCGGTCATTTGATTTGTATGGGTGCGAGTGGCTAGGTCACTGATTCGAACCTACCATTTTGAGGATTCGTCTGATTTGGGAGCTGAGAACTCTACTACACAGGATGGAATTCACTTCTTTCCCGAGGTAGGGGAAGTAGATAGATAGCTCCCTTAAGGGCTGATTCCAAGGCGTGAACGATATGGGGCCACACACCTTTTCTTGGCCCGAGAGGTGTTCACATGTAAATGGACTATGTTGTATTGTTCATTAGAGAAATCAGTGGTACTTAAGAAGTGAGATGTAACTATAGGGGCAAAATGGTAAATTGGCCCAGCTATACTTACAAGCATCTGTGAAGGGTCATCGTACTCATGCTTGGTTAAATTTGATGGACACAGAAATATATCTATGGTAAGAAGAGTTCAGCTGTTGGTCTTTAGTGGAATGCCTAACAGTTAACGGATGGTAGATCTTGTGGCTAAAGAGTTTAGTCAGTTATTCACAGACCATTGGAGCTTCAAGCCACATGTTCATTTGGTCCCCTGGGTAGCTTGGATAAAGTCGAGAATCAGTATTTGGGTCCGTTTGAAATTCTTAGTCTAAATCATTCACACCATGTATCAGACGCTTGTTTCTATAATTAAATGTCATGATCATTTTCATCTCCATATTTTTGTGTATTTCCATTCCTCCATTAATCGCTTTCTCCACGATGTTTTCTTAATCCCTTGGTAATTAGAATGAATTAAACAAGTAAATTAATCTGTGCTAAAGAAATAAACATGTTTAGCTAAAGCATGCTAGACGGCATCTTCATCTGTGAGAGCAGAAGTGAAGATGCCATTCTGATCTGTCGAGAGAAGGTTAGAAGAATGCGTTAACTAAAGCGAGAAGTACTTCCAGAGATGGAAGCAACCTTGCACTCATTACGTTCATCCCGGTTTCACCACAGAGATGTGGGAACACGACCGATCACCGAGAGGTGTACGCCAACGGAAAGTGGAACTGCACTTATATCTTTAACGCAATTAATGTACTTGCGATGTTTGTACTAATTGTCTTTTCTCTTTCTGCTTCGTACATAAAGCATTTCCACCGCATAACACGATTCTTTATATAACCTTCACAGTCAGTCTCAAACTCAGTATCATGTATCATGTAATCTATATCTTGTATCATCATAGCTTAGGTTTACTTTTATTGCACTTTATTTTACTGCACAACTTTGTTTTATCGCAATTCTATTTTACTGCATGATTTTCCTTTATCGCATGTACAACCTCACTTTTATTAAATTGAAAAACCCTCGGTCGCATATATCACAAATGTAACACAATTAACCTAAAACAATCCATGTGTTCGACATCGAATCACTCCGAGAAACTTACGGTGGAATTATACTTGGTTTCAACGTGAGGAAACTTGTGACAATGCATAGCATACTATAAGCATTTCATTAATAACGCATACATCTAGAAGTAGTATGTAAGAACTTATCAACTGATGCTTGCAACAAGTATAATCCATTCCATTTGTTAGCCTTGTCAATCGTCTTCAAAGAGTAATTGTCCTGAATGAGGCAAAAATCACTAAAAAAAGTGACCATGACGGGTAGATAGGAAGTTAAAGAGCTTATGGAAATTAAGTTGAATCAGAAATATGATATATATAGCACATTTTGTAGCATGATATCTGTACTGATTTGAATATCCCCAACAAATTCAACCAGAAGCTGAGACTGATTAGGCAAAGTAACAGTTGTCGGTTTAATTTGTCTTAGAGTAGTGAATAGGACCAGTTGAGCAAGCCTAAAAGGGATGCTCATCCTTCCATTCAATCCATATGTCAGCAAGCGATTTCTCCATCCAGATCTGTGTTAAGACGTTGGCACTCTTTTGTATTTGTTTCTATCTCTATCATCAATTGACAAACGGGAGTTCGATTATATATGATATAATTGATCTAGTTAATTACATATGATATAATTGACTGAATGTATGAGATACATTATTTTGGAGGAAATTAGATATAAATATGATTTATATCAAGTTGAGGAGAAATTACTATAGTAGATATGTGATATCAAACTATAGGGTAAGAATATAATTTGATTATATTCATTAATTATTAAATTGGTTAATTATATGATAATTGAACGAAAACCTCTCCCCGGTCGTGCGTTAGTGGGAGAATCCGAAGTCGGTTATTGTAACCGAAGAATAAAATGAAAATTTGTTTCATTTTGTAAAAAGTTCGAACATTCGCAATCGGTGTGAAAACGTAATGATCGCCTAGCTTGAAAGCCTATAAGATAGTAGCTCATTATCTAAATGATCGCACACCAGCACCTAAACGATCGCACGCCCGTCCCTAAACGATCACTTAGCTTTCCTAAACGATCGCATAGCGTGCCGCGTTTTCTAAACGATCATTTACCTTTTATTAAACGATTGCTTAGTAAAACCTACACAATCGTGTAGCTTCTTCTAAATGATAAGCATCCCTTGCTATACGATAGCTCTTTCTCTCCCATTTGCTTATCGTCTACACGATCTATCTTTTCTCCTACCTCTACCAAATTCACCAAAGACCACACTTTGGATTCTCACTCTGAGAATACCAAGGGCTCCAACTGGTGTTTTCGTCCCCGCTATTTACTTGTTCGTGTTTGTTCGAGTTACTATTGTTCGTGTAGACGATCGTGTTGCTACAACCGACTGGTTTGTTGGGCGATACAACGCATAGAGGTTCTTCTGTTGTGTCTGAGTTCAACGTTTGAAGAGAGTCTTCAACTGGTATGAGAACTCTTTCCCTTGTATTTTATTGTTCGAAACATGCCGTTAATTTGTGTTAATTTGCATAACTGTCTATTGGAATGTATATGTTGTATTTCGGTCACGATGACATCAGAAAGATCTGAACGTGTTCATGGATGCTCTTCGTTAAGAGTTCATTCAAAACAATCCCAGGAAAAGGATCAACTATGTTCCCATTGGCTGAGATGTTATCAAAGGAAATATTTCTTCATGAAAAACAACATCCCTTGAGTAAAAGAACCTTTTGTGTTAATGTTATACAGTTTGTATGCTTTCATACAGGGGCGATAACCAACAAACACAACTTGTATAGCCCTTGGTTGAAATTTATGTCTCCCTCGAGCCAATGTAGATGCAAAACATAAGGATCCAAAGACTCTCATCATTTGGTAGTCTGGTATGGAACCAGTGAGTACCTGGGAAGGAAATTTCTAGTTGTATAGCTTGTATCTGAGAAGAAGTAAAGTCGAAGACCGTAGTTCTTTTGAAAACTTATACCACACTTTCTATATATCTTTCTCCTCCACCCCCCCCCCCCCTTCTTACAACTCTATTAATGAGAAATACTACATTTAAGACACATGCACCCCAAAATGATAGTGGGACTTGAGATTGGAAAAATAGTGCTCTTGCAACATTGAGAATGTGGTAGTGCTTTCTTTCTACTACAAAATTTTGTTGAGGGCAAGCTACACATGAAAACTGGTGTATAACTCCATTTTCCTTAGAAAAAATTCAGTGAACATCAATTCAGGAGCATTGTCTGATTTGAACTGTTTTATTTTCTTATCATATTGAGTTATAACAAGTTTAAAAAATAGAAGAATAATGACAGAAACATCAAACTTGTGTTTGAGTAGGAAGACCCAAGTGAACCAAGTTGCATCATCAACAATAATCAGAAACAAAAAAAAAAAAGATTATTCAGCAGAGTAACAGTTGATAAGGGACCCCAATATCCCCATGAATTAAATCAAAAGCATTAAAGGACAAATGACTATTGGAGACAAAAAGTAAGTGTTTTTGTTTTGCTAAAGGATACACATTACATGTGTTCGGGATTCGGAATCGATGTCGTTACTTAACCCCAAAATCGAACAACAATAATTTATTTTCACCGATCTAAAACTTATACCACAAACGTATCAAAGCATTAAGATCAGGATCGAATCCACAAGAAGAATGTTGAATCAATGTATGACAATTTATGAATTCCAAATAAAAGGGGTTTCGGTGGTTTTGGTTTTGATGAGGAAAATTAAACAAATAGAGAAAAGAAACAAGAGCAAGTACAGAAAATGGGTTTGAATCAAATTGAGAGAAAATCTTGGGATTAGTTTGTATGCTTTTTATTTTCTATCCTTAGGTATTAGTTATTTTTTTCCAATTATTTAAACCCCTCAACCTATTAGAATTTCTAATAGCCCAATTAGTCAATTTTTTATAAAAATCTAAATCATCCCTAATTCAGTTTAAAAACTTTTCCTTCTTAGCGATACCCAAGCTAAAACTTAAACGCATTAAGAAAGGGTTCAAATGTTCAGATATACAACAAGATGGAAAACCATATCTGGTTGCATGATTTATTTAGGAAAGATTATATTAGGACCACATGAACTCGGTCAGAAAAAGTCTAGATCTTAACCATGCGATCCTAATATTTGCAACTTAATCATTCAACGATGCATCGGCTAGAAAGATTTTGCAAACATGAAATTCAACAAATCAATTTGTTAGAAAAATTTATTGAATTCAATTAAAAATAAAACAAATCCCTCAAAGGGTTCACAACAATTGAATAAAATAAACTAGTTGGCCTTCAAGAATTAAGACATACAAACTATCCCAAGAAAATAATTTAGCCTCTAAAAGGCATATTTAGAATACAATGATAAAAAAAGGGAATCGAGGTTGACTATACCAATAATTGCTCAGCAATTTGACTCAAAACACTAAAAAACTAGACAAAACTCTCAAATTTCTCTCTAATCGGGCTTATTCTCGAATGAGTCGTGGTGGTCTTCAAGGCTAACCCCAAGGGTCCTATTTATAGCATCCCAGCAGTGTCGTAACGCTGAGGTTAAGCGTTGCGATGCTGCAACGTTGTCCAGGAAGCATCAAGCAGGCGTCGTGACGGTAGGTGTGACACTCGATTTACGAGCGTGCGCGCCTCTGATTCTCTATCAATGTTTGTAGCATCACGATGCTCTAAAGGAGCATTGCGACACTGCACTTCTGTCTTCCAGTGTCAGGGGGCATTGCGACGGTGGAGGTGTCTCAACTCCGAAGCATCGTGACGCTCAGGGCAGTGTTACGATGCCACCTTGTTCCTGATACTACTGCCTTACAGTGTCGAATGAGCATTGACTTAGGCTTAATATGAGTGTTGCAATGTCAGCGCAGGGAAAAATCGTCCTTTTTCAACTCAACTCGATTTAGTATGTTTAGACTCCATTTTTTCTACTCTTTTGGCTCGATTCTTTGTCTTATCCATGTGTCTACTCAATAGGGTTAATTATCCTACAAAATAAGACAATAAAATTCAAGAATTACCCAAATATAGGAAGTTAAGGCTATAAATTTAGTTCTTTTTCAGAGCTAATAACATGGATAATGTTTTTGAAGTAAGCTAGGATTCAAATTCAAAACATTATGCAAAGTAGTAATGCATTAAGTAGAGGGATGACCCAATCTTTGGTGCTAGAGAGTAACCTTTACAACACATATGTGGTTCAATGAGGTACCAAGACTTTATATATTTAAGGGATATAAGCCTCGTACAAAATTAGCACTGTCAATCTTTCTCAAAGTGTACTTTTTTAGACATATTTAAATAATAATAAGTTTAATTAAACTATGGGCTATGTATGTGGATTAACAATTTATCACATTGGGTTATTTTATTAGATAGGGCCCTATTATATGATCTAATTAATTAAGGCCCTAGATTCCTAATTGGATATGGACTTAATGGGTAGAAGTTTATTCCTAGTTAATTAGGGTTTAATGGGAACCCTAATTGAACTAGTATATAAAGAGACCTTAGGGCTATGGTCCCCAATATAACAAAAAAATAAGCACTCAGTCTTTCTTGAATCCCATCTAGACAGAGATCCCACTAAGACATTCGGAGTTTTGGTTGAGGAAGATCATAGTCATCCATCATCATCTTGAAGTTATCATCAATTTTGCAATGGAATCCAGTATGTTATTTCTGACAATTTGACATGAATGATCCTAGGGTTTATCTATTCAATATAGATATAAAGAATTTATGCTAACATACTTGTCCTAACTTATGCAACCATTATTATCAAATTCAACAGTCGTTGATGGTAAGTCCCTTATGAGAGCACTTACTAATAAGAGGTTGAATGAAAAATCAGCTAAGTAGAACACGTTTCTAAAGATTAAAGTAGATGAGAGGGGAACAAAGCCTATATTTTTAATTAAAATAGTTTGTTTATCAGGCAATGTGATAAAAGTGGAGCAAGTAGTCATGGTAGTAAAAATATTCTTTGAACTTAAAAGTTATGTTAATACTTAATAAATGAATATGAGTTTCAAAAAAAAAAAAAAAAAACTGAATTGTGATTGATAATTTTGGACACTGGTGGTTTTTTTTTTAAGGTTAAAAAAAACTGATTGAATTTAGTGAATTTATTTTTTAATAGTTTGATAATATTGAATTCGTCAACTATTTGGATTAATTGCCGATTGAACTTCTTACCCGCGTTTCTAAGTTTTATTGATTAATAACTTGGTGAAATTCTTGAAAATGGTTCTTAGTTCTTGATTCATAAGTTTGTGAATTAAAATCTACAATTTGATTGTTTTTTGTGATATTCACATATTTATGTTACTTTAATTGTATTATGTGTATGCAATTATTAAGTGAATTTTGTAAAAGATTATTTGGTGCTATTCCTCCTTTATTTTTTGTACATTAATCATTTATATTATTGTATCTTATATTTTAGATTGAATTGGTAAAAAATATTATGTTACCAAAGTAGCCTCTATTATTTAGATCATTTTAATTATGAAATATAAGATGTGCATATGCATGAATTTATGCGGATAATTATCGGCCCAAAGGAAGATAATTATTTGGCAAAATTGTGGGTATGCATGTGGTAATGAGTATGTGGCAATTTTAAGAATTGCTCATGTGAAAAATAGTCGGTCCAAAGAAAGGCTATTTTTTGACGGATTTAATTGTCAGTACTTTGATTACTACGTTGAGAGTACCATTTACAGTTGGTGTTTTT
The DNA here is from genome assembly GCF_009727055.1 of Benincasa hispida. Classification (NCBI taxonomy): domain Eukaryota; kingdom Viridiplantae; phylum Streptophyta; class Magnoliopsida; order Cucurbitales; family Cucurbitaceae; genus Benincasa; species Benincasa hispida. The sequence continues at coordinate 21,978,682 of NC_052351.1, forward strand.
TGCCCAAAGGCTGGACATCAATGTTGTGCTAGGTATCTTGTTAAAGGAGCCCACCACATATATAAAATTATTTTGTTATGTTTTAATTGTGAGCATATGTTTTATTGTTTATTGTTTCAGTTGGTCTTACTTAAATATCTAGAAATCTAATTTCAATCCATAAGTTGAATGGATTGAACTTCAAAATTTGGAAAGAAAGCCTAGAGATACTTCTTGGGTGTAGGGATTTGGACCTTACATTAAGGACCGATAAACCTACTTCTACTGAGGAACAGCCAAATATGGCTAATATAGGAAGTGGGAACGGTCAAATCGCATTTGTCTGATGATCATTAGGCACTCCATTCCGGAGTATTTTCGGGGCTCTATCACGGAATGTGAAAATGCCAATAAGTTCCTGAAATATTTTGCTAAAAATGAGAAAGGGGAAGCAAGTATTCTTTTGACTTCTTTAACTTTTATAAGGTATAAGGGCAATGGAAACATAAGGGAGTACATTATGGAAATGTCCAATCTCGCAGGTAAATTAAAGGCACTTGATATCGAGATAAATGAAAATTTACTCATGCATCTGGTACTTATCTCTCTTCCTACACAATTCACTCAGTTTAAGATAAGCTATAATACTCAGAAGGATAAATGGAGTATTAATGAGCTTATCTCACAATGTGTGCAAGAAGAAGTTAGGATTAAGATAGAAATGACAGAAAGTGCTCATTTGGCAATAGGCTCTCGTGATAAGAAGAAAAGGAGAATTATGGATGTTGCAGAAGGGACATCTCAGCAGAATAAAAACAAGAAACAAGCTACTGAAAATTCTGGTTTTTTCTGCAAAAAGAAAGGTCACTTCAAGAAAGATTGTCTCAAGTACGCCAAGTGGCGTGTAAAGAAGGGTAAACTTTTTACTTTGGTTTGTTCTGAAGTTAATTTAGCTTCTGTACCTACAGATACTTGGTGGGTAGATTCTTGTGCTACTACTCACATAAGTATATCAATGCAGGGTTGCCTGTGGAGGCGACCGCCAAATGATGCTGAAAGATTCATCTATGTGGGCGATGGCAAAGCAGTTCCAGTTGAAGCTATTGCAAATTTTAGATTACTTTTAAAAACTGGTTGTTATTTGGATCTAAATGAAACTTTTGTTGTACCATCATTTAAACAGAATTTAGTTTCTATTTTCAGTTTGGACAAATTTGGTTTTTCTTGTTCTTTTGGAAATAATAAAGTTAGTCTTTTTCAAGATTCTAAGCTTATTGGTACCGGTTCTTTAATTGATAATCTATATATGCTTGATTCTTTTACTTCATTTAACAAGATCCTGTTATCTAATTCATGTGGTACAAAGCATAAAT